>NC_081406.1:121843485-121995985 GCF_030272615.1 Cryptomeria japonica | reverse complement strand
TTCAAGCAATTAGTTTAGGTTCTTACTTGCAGATTGAGTGTGTGTGTAAATAGTCTATAAATTGTCTTCTTACTGTCCAATTTTGGACAGGATTGTGTAAATGAAGTCTTAACTCTATTCCCTATTGTGGAACCACCATGAAACCATGGGGAATGGATGTGAAGACCTTTTACTATATTCCCAAGCAAGCAAGGCCCTTAAAAATGTAGGAAGGCCAAGAAAAGACCTACTCCTAGGCGAGACTAGACAGTGCTCGGTTAGGAGAGGTTGAATTGCAGAGGTCTTAGAGAGCAAGGTTGGACAGAGGAGAGTACATCCTTTGGAGGAAGTGCAGAGGAGTGTTTGAAGCATCATTGGTGTGAAGGAGGAGCCTCCACCAATACAAACAAGGTGGCTAACACACAAAACCTTCACTGTGACCCAGGTAGACCACTAAACCCTCACAAAACCCTTAAAAACCCCAAAATTCGCCCTAGGCTCTGTACAGCCACTTAGAGGCCCAAAACCTAGAAAATCTTTCAGTCCTTGCCAATTGATTGGCAATCCATTTTGGGAGTTTGGGTTGTGTATGCATCATTTGTGAGAGGAAGCCCTAGAAGACCGGTTAGGAGGCCTAATTGGTCCTAATCCTTATAGTCTTGTTTTGTAAGCAAAAACACAAAACAGTGAAATCAGTAGAAAGGATGAAGGTAGAAACTTCTTGGGGGCACATGGAGAGTTGTAAAAAATGGTTTGAGACCTGATTTAACCTTGCTAAGACCTTGGAAAGTGTGAAACAAACCTTAGCCCTTATTAGCCATAGTAAGGGGTTTTGAGTCTCATGAGTAGGTGAGGCCCTGGCAGCAGCATAGCAACTCATTGGTGGGTGGATTGGGCAAGGTCAGGGGATTCCTCAAGCAAAAGGAGTCCTAGAGACCCTAGGGTGTGTGGAGAACACCAAGTGATCCAAGGAAAGGATCCAGGAGCATAGACTAGGCTAGTCTATCCCAAACCCCATCCCATCACAATCACACCTTGGTGTGCAATGGGTACACCAAAGAGTTGTTGAAGGTCAATCAAGAAATTTTTTGGTGTATTTTTTGCATATGTTTTTTTAGTAAATGAGGTCAATTGGTGCGTCATTTTGCAAAATAATGTTGTTTTGCAACAAAGGTCTCAATGGAGAAGTGATAACTTCAAATAAGCTATGCATCCACTACCAATATTCTCATGTTTTTGAATATGGGAAAACAAGTTTTGATGGGCCCCTGAAACCCATTGCAGCTAGAAGATCAAAAGATTTACATTAAAGAACAACAAAACAAAAAGACAGCAAACTAAGGAAAGACAACTGATGAACAAAATGCCAACAAACAAGAGAAAGCAGATCAAAGACCAAAAAAGACCATCAAAACCCCAGGATTAGGTTAATTTCTAAAGCTTTTCCACCGCTTCCAGCTCCAGTTGTTCCATATTGTCAGCTGCTTGCTTAATATCCTCAATATCCTTGTTGTGGCTTTGCATCTTTTTAGTACTTGCTCTCGTTCTTCTCCCAAGCCCTGTATCCTTATCATTTGGGGTGTCATCCTTAACATCAATAATGCTCACCACTGCCTTGTCCCCTTGGTAGTTCTCTAGCTTACTGATGAGGGCCCTCATGTTGGCCGAGGCAACCTTAAGGATCTTATGGCTTTTCTCACCTATATTTTGAGTGTGTTCTCAACTCCATCAAGTCTCTTTTCAGTGGCACCTGCTCTATTTCCAAGATAAGAAAGTTGTTGTGATTAGCGTTGATAATCTCCTCAGCATTACCAATAGATTTGGTGAGCTCACTAAGACAATTTGGGAGGGAATTGAACTTTCCCAAGCCTAAAGCTTGTAAGGTCTCGATTTTCCCTGCTTCCTAGGCTTGATTGGTTTTAATGCCTACAATTTCCTTATGCATCCAGAGGAGCACCTGTTTGAAGCTATCCATGCCATTATTGATGCAAAGATCAATATCTAGGTGATGCTCTTCCTGGTTCTTATCACTAGCGATATCAAGATTAACTTCCAGACCAACCTCCTGGTTCTTATCATCAGCGGTATCAAGATTAACTTCCAGAGCAACCTCCCTGACATTAGAGCTCTAAGCTTCTTTCATGGTCATATCCTCCCCCATCAGTCCCTTATCCTTTGACTCAATCATGAGAGGTGGCTGGTCTTTAGTGCCCACCTCCTTATTTTTAGGGGCCTTCTTTTTTTGCTTCTGTCTCACAAGGGTTTGGACCTCCTCGCTTCCAATATCTATGTCATTGTCAATTCCATAATCCTCCTCATACTAGCTATCCCCGTCCTCCCCTCTCTGTTTCTTTTTAGTCGACCCTTTGTTCTATTTCCCCTGCTCTATTTTTTAATTTTTTCTGCTTGAACCAACAATTTGGAGTTCATCCTCTGTCTCAGCTTGCATTTCATAGCCTTTGCCTTCCTCATCATCAGAGTCTCTAAAATCCTCATTCAAATCAGAGTTCTCAGAAATATTCAACTGGACAGTTGTGTTCTTGATGTGATTATACAAAATTACCATCAAAAGTTTGTGCATTGCAGGGTTAATACTGGGGCTGGATATGGCATCCTTGAACCCCACATTAAGGGCACATAAAAGATAATATGGCAAATAAATTTTATCTTTATACCTAAAATGATTAAGCAAGACAAAGTGGTAGCTGTAAACCCTAGTGTATCTTCCATCAAGTGTGATAAATTTCATTATGGAAAGTAAAACCCTTCGCCAAATTAATTTAATTACCTTCAGCGAGAAGTAGGTATGGCTGCCCTTCACTAGTCTATCCTTCTCCTCCTCATTCTTCAAAAATTTCTTCACGGCAGTGTCTGAAATCTTTTTGTCCCTGTAAAACTTCATGCCCTTCATTGGAAGACCCATTGCCTCTGCAATCATAGTTTCAGTCACCTTGACTCTCCTATTTCCAATGGTTAACATTCCTTCATTCCAACCCTTCTTGAAGATTCTCATAATTTCGGGTCGTTTCTCCTACATATTTTTCGTAAAATCCATCATCTTTGCGCTTGAAGGATTTCCCAGACCTACTGACAACTCTTCCATTTCTCAATGGTGGTAGCCTCCATTCTCTCTTTTTTCCACCCATGATGCTACTGATGTCAATAGTCTATAATTCCCACCTGGTTCCTTTCTTCACAATAGACTTTCTGTGATAACCTGCTCGAATTCTGTAGGAATTTCTGATGCTATTGTTAAAAATTCCCATAAAGCATGCGAGGTTAACTTACACTGATTATTGTACCTCCTCAACTTCCTACAAAACCAACTCTTACTGCCATGACATCTCAATGATTTCAAATCTGACCTTGATTACCATGCAATCTTTCATAAGTTAAGATGTCACATGCCACACATGGTAGCTCCCCTTCGCCATTCCAGGTAATAATTATCTGACTCCATACCGCCTCATTGGCTACCTACTCAGTGCTCTGATTATCCTCTTTGTACACATGGGAAATGTGGCATTTTTTAAACCCCTAAAGCAACTCCCTAGTGGACTCATAGATGTTCTTGATAGTCCACGAAGGTTGATGATTACCGAGAAGGCAATTAATAATATTTTTAGAGTTGCCTTCCAAACATAGCATTTTGACCCCTAAATTAGAGCCTAATTTAATAGATTGAAGGGCACCCATAGCTTTCACCATGTGATTGGTCTGAATTCCTAAGGGATAGGCCATCGCCCTAGTGCAAAAGCTAGCCCCATTTTAGATGACACCACTATAGCCAGCTGGTCCTGGATTTCCTTTTGCCGCCCCATAAAATTTGGCCTTAAACCAATCATTTGGAGGAAAGGGCCAACAACACACACTTCTATTGATTTGGTTGATGTTAGAGCCCAAAAAGGTTGGGATATTCCATCTTTTGAGAACATAAAATTCATCCTTATTGCTACAACAGTGCACCCCCCCAGCCATCACATTCTCAACACATTTATTTTTTATCTTGACCCACACCACTTCAAAGATGTTAATATCATTTTGGAATATTCTATTATTTCTCTCTTTCCATATCCCCTAGAGGATATGGGCAAAAGAGAACTTCCATAGATTTCTTATGGTGATGTTATTAGTTGAATAATGTCATCTTCTAAAACAATCATGCATCTCCTCCAAGAAAACCCAATTCATCCCCCATATTTGAAAAAACATCCCCAAAATAGGAGTGGTAAAGGACAATGTAAAAAAATGTGGTTCACAGATTCCTCATTATTAAGATAGAGATAGCATATGTTAGTTTAATAAAAGCCCCTCTTTCTCAAATTATTAGTAGTTAGAATCTTATTTTGTAAGAGGATCCACAAAAAAATATTGATTTTAGGAGTCAAACCTAGATACCAAGCCTTGGCCCAGCAAGGAGTAGGATCTTGAGATTGTGCTAGTAAAAGGACGGCTGAAGAGACCAAATAAGTCCCTAACAAAACCCACACCACACCACACCATTTGGTCTTCCCTTATATTATTTAAGACAACATGGTTGATCATTAAATTTACCTGCTTGAGTTTGGGATCAATAGATCTGAGGTCCACCCACTTTTGATCTTTCCAATAATCAGCCACTTTGGTCCCTATCTTCTCCTTACAATTATGGATGAGCATATGAGAAGCCTTCTTATTAATAGGGGCTCCACCAATCCAAGCATCATCCCAAAATTCCACCTTCCTACATCACCTATGGCCCAGACATTGCCAAGACTAGCAATACCTTTAGCCTGGATAACAATATTCCAAATGAAAGAACTGCTCAGTATCTGGTCTGAGACCAGGAAATCCTCAATGGTGGGAACTTTCCTTAAGTACTTAGCCTTCCATATATAATTACATTCTCCTTTTCCCTGATAAGTTATGCAAATTTGTTTGGCCAGAAGAGTTTTGTTCAAAGGTTTGATATTCCTTAAACTCAGGCCCCCCTTCTTTTAGGTTTTACACACATTTTCCCAAGCTATGAGAGTTATTTTCTTCTTCTCCTCCACCCCTGAACACAAGAAGGATTTCTGGATTTTCTCAATAGCATCAACAAATTTGCCAAGGATTTTAAAAAGGCTTAAATCATTCACAGGAAGACTCTGGAGGGAAGATTTTATGAGCTGGACTTTTCCAGCTTGACTGAGAAGGGTCACTTTCCAACCAGCCAACTTTCTACTAGATCTCTCAACAAGACTATTCCATAACATCTCCAAGGGTTTCAATCCCAAGGGGAGGCCAAGGTAGATAGCAGGAGGCTTACCAATTTGGCACCCAAGGATCCAGGCCATTCTAATTTGTCTGTCCTCCAGGGTATTGAATAAAAAAATAGAGCTTTTCTCCCAATTGATGGTTTGACCTGTTACCATACTATAAGTATAGAAAAGGTTCTTCAGATTGGATGCTCCTTTGATAGTGGATGATCCCATTAAAATGGTTTCATCAACAAATTATTGATGAGTGCAAGATCTAAAACCAGAAGAGGGAAAAATACCACAAAGGAGCCCCAAAGATGTTAGGGTTCCCACAGATACTAAGAGGGGGGGGTGAATCAGTATCTAACCAGTAGTGAGATTTTCTTAAAATAGAACATGTAGAACATAAAGTAACAGTATACCGGTATGCAAGAATTAATGTAAATAACAAAATCAAAAACATCCACATGAAAAGAACACCATAACATAAGATGTTTAACGAGGAAACCCGATGTGGGAAAAACCTCGGTGGGATTTGTGACCCACAATATTCACTTACTGGCCAATAAGAGAATATTACTTACAATAGGGGCCTACACATGCAAGAAGGCCAACTGCCTAGAGCACACTACTCAATAAGAAGTCTCACTAACTTACAATGAGGATTATGCAAATCCAATGATCTGTACTGCTTTACAATAGCATCTTCAATGCTAGATTCAGTACCGGTTCTTGCTCTATTCTTTACATATACCCTTGACCTACAATTCACACATTAGGTCTGCCTTATAATTTTTTATGCTTCCTATCCATATCCTACAAATGACTATGATGATCTCTTTTATATACAAGAGTCATTTTACAATTTGCCAAGTCGGCTTACAATAATAAACAAAATATTACATATCAAAAATCTTGTCAACCTCTGTGCCGGTATACATATTTCCTTTTGTGTCGGTGTACATCTTCTGTGCCGGTGTCGGTGTAGAGTGATCTTGCTAATGCCGGTGCACTGTCTTGCTTAAATAATGTTTTGTCGGTATAATGTATTGCTGGTGCCATAGGATTGCAAGGTTTCCTGTGTAATGCTTTGTCGGTATAGTGTCATGTTGGTGCCATAGGATTGCAAGGTTGCCTGTCTAATGCTTTGCCAGTATAGTGTCTTGTTGGTGCCATAGGATTGCAAGGTTTCCATCAATGACAAAACCTTCAATCACACACAATGTCTCATTGGAGTGTCCATATGCCAATAAAAGAATCAGATTTGCTGATAAATCTACCCAAACATTCGACCAAAATGATGAAGAGTATAGGGGATATAGGATCCCCCTACCTGATACCCCTAGAATTTTTGAAGATTATGGAAGGCACCCCATTGACAATGACATAAAAAGAAAGGTTTGAGATGAGTTGGTCAATTAGCTTAATAAACCTCACTCCAAAACCAAAAGCGCCAAGCACCTTACCCAAGAAACTCCAGTCCACACAGTCATAGGCTTTAGACAAATCTAGCTTCACAAAAAATCCTTGCTTTTTTTAATCCACTAGCAAATGAATGTTTTCATGGATAGCAATGATAGAGTCAATGATTTTTCTTCCAGGAACAAATCCACTCTATTGGGGCGAAATGATCAGAGGAAGAATCCTTAGCAACCTGCTAGTAACCACCTTAGAGATAATTTTATAGAAAGAGTTGCATAATCTTATCGGTCAAAACTTATCCATAGAGTCTTCCCCCGGGCATTTGGGTATCAGAACCAAGAATGTAGCATTAAGTTCCTTTAAGATCATTCTAGCCCCAAAGAACTCCTACACACCTTTAACAACATCAGCTTTGAGGGTGTCCCGGAAGGTTTGAAAGAAGAATAACAGAAATACATCTAGGCTCGAGGCTTTGTTCCCATCAAAAGAAAAGATAACTTTTTTAACTTCCTCCTCAAAAGGGATGGCCACCAAGGCCTTGTTTTGATCCTCACTAATAGTAGAAGGGATATTTTCAAGGATGGCACTCTAAGACTGACCATCCAAACCACAGTCTACTGAAAGAATTGAAGTAAAGAAGTTCGTGGCTTCCTTCCCAATCTCATCATCCTTCCTCATTTTAGTTCCCCCAATTTTCAGCTTTGAGTTCTATTAGCAGCCTTATGCTTTATTGCGATCATAAGGAAAAATCTAGTTTTTTTGTCCCCATCTTTAAGCCATAGGGATCTAGACCTTTGTTTCCAGAATTCTTTCTCTCTTCTGATAATCTTGTGGTACTTCACCAGCACTTCATTTTCCTCACTAATTGAGACTTCATTGTATCCACTCTTTTGGATTTTTTCCTGCATTTCCTTGAGTTCCAGATGGGTTTTGGTCTTGGCAGTAAACAGATCTCCAAAAACCTCCTTATTCCATTTTTTAATATTGTCCTTCACATTTCTTAATTTTTTGGCAATTTTATGCATAGCAGTACCTTTGACATCAATAGACCACCACTTCTCAATGACCTGCACAAGGTTAGGGTGATCTAGCCACATCCTTTCAAATCTGAATGGGAAATTTCTTTTAACAATGGTGTTATCAGCAACAAAAATCATAGGGAAATGATCTGAACCTATTCTAGAGATAGAAAAGAGGGAGCATTGATAATGGTTAAACCATTCATTAGAGATGAGGGCTCTCTCAAGTCTGACTTGAATGAGATCATCTCCCATCCTTCTGTTCATCCAAGTAAACTTGGCTCCATGGAGCTCAATATCATGCAGACCCTAGTTGTTGATAAAGTTCAAAAGATCCATTCTACTTTCTAGGTGTGAGGGGACACCTCCTAATTTATCATTGTCTCGGAGGGGGGTGTTGAAATCCCCCATAACATTCCACATATCATCCTTGTAAAGAACCCTAATAGCTTCCATCTTTTTCAAAAATTTGCTTCTACCAAATCTATTATTAGGGGCATAAATATTGGTAAGTAGTAAACAGGTACCATCCCCAATGTGATGAAATCTGATAAAAGACAGATTTCTATCCTGCTTGACTGGCTCCCCAGAAACCCGCCTTAGGTACCAGAAAATAGTTATGCCCCCAGAAGCCCCATCAGAGCTTCCACTGAAAACTTCCCCATCCTTAAAAAGATAAATATTTTCAACTTTCTCTTTAGTCATTTTAGTTTCTTGGATAATAACAATGTCTGGTTTATGTTCTCTAACTAAATTTCTAAGAACATCTTGTTTATGTGGGCTATTCATTCCATGTATATTCCATGAAATTATTTTCATTTTCTAACTAGGGAACATACCTCATGGATGGTCATTTGAGTACCATCTGCTATATTCTTGCTTGCCTCTTGATCTCTGACCTGGCTTGTTTTTTTCCTTCCAAGAGGAGATGGATTGAAACCCGTGTCAGCTTTGGACCGATTTCTTGTCTTGACTGAATTAGCTTGAGGGGTAGATTTAGGCCCTTTTTTACCCCCTCTCTTTCACTTTGCAACTTCATTTGTATTGCAATCTTCTTCTTGCATGGTTATCTTCTGGTAAACATCTTCGACCTTAGCCCACTTAGCATTAAGCAGTGAGGTCATTGGTGATTGTTGGATGGTGGATTATACCATCTCTACAAATTGTTGTGATCCTGACAATGAGATTCTGTCAAGGATCAAACACTTTTGGGCTTCTTCAAAATTGCTACTGAGGTCATCTTTGCTGGTGTTTTCTGTAATGTGATTTGAATCTGCTTCCTCATTGTCCTGTAACACCATCTGTATTTCTCCTTCTTCCAGGTTATCACTTCTTTGATCCTCCTGATTGGTTTCTTGTTGTTCTCTATTGTCTTTACCTATTTGATCCATTTTACCTTTCTCAAACAAAGCTATTTCTGGGTTTTCCACATTAACATCTATTTGTTTCTCTTTCATGTCAGGGATGATGACACTTTGGGCCACTTCGATTCTTTTCTCTTTTTCAAAGCCCTCAGGTTGCTTAACAGGGTTTTTTGCTTTCCATTGCAACGCCTTTTCTTTCTTTTCTTTTTCTTTGACAACCTGAAGAGTGCATTTCCTTGTTGTATGTCTCTCTTTTTTGCAATGAAAGAAAGTGAAAGAGACACTTTCATATTCCAAAGTTTGGTACCATTTTCCCAATCTAGAGTTGATTTCAATGGATAAGGGTGTATATGTGCCTTGCGTAACTCCAACGCATATCCTGGAAAAGGTAAGTCTTCTTCTAGTCGTTGTTATGGAGTCCATAGAGAGGAGTTCACTGAAAGAGCTTGCATTTCCCTTAAACGCATCTTCCACCTAGAATTATAAGGGAAAGCCTGACAGTCTAACCCAGACAAGAGCCTAAACAAAGAAGGAATCATTTAAGTCCATCTTAGGCGTCCATTTTTGCAGAGCTAGTGTTTCTTTACCTATTAGCCAAGGGTCATCGCAGAGCACTCTTGACATATCTTCCCTGCAAGATAAAGCCAAATACAATTCCCCTTTGGATAGCGGTGATCTCATCTTGACCTTCAAGTGCTCATTGCATTTAGTAAAAGCCCTGACAATATCAATATTTGGCCTAGAGCCCAAAATTTTTCCAACCAATGTCATTGCCATAAGGTTAATGTTATGATCAATAACAAGGTCTAGGATTTCAATAGCAAATCTTCCCTTTTCTGGGTTTGATATATTACGAACTAGGGGGAGAAAGGACTTTCCACTTGGTTTGACACCTAATACTAAAGTCCAAGACCAACCACAGTCTCTTCGAACAAATTCCTGCATAAGAGTGTCTTCAGCATGTGAATCACCATTTTTTCCATCAGGATCCATGGGCTTGTCACCTACTTGTGGGTCCTTTCCACTCGGCTCAAAGGAATCTCAGCATCCTAGGAATTGTCCTTTCCATTTCCCTTGGTTTTCCTGTCCATTACAGGGTTTCCCGCCCTGCCTTGAATTAGAGAGGGAGTGGGAGAGAGAGAGAGAGAGAGAGGTGGGGGAGATGGGAAGATAGAGGTAGACATGAATAAGATATATAGATGGTGAGATAAATTGATAGAGAGATATAGATATATGGAGATGGAAAAGGGGAGAGAGAGAGAGAGAGAGAGAGAGAGAGATTTGATTAAATATAGAAAAAATGAGACGGAGAGATAAAGATATATGGAGTAGAATGTTGCAAATGTAAAGTTGATGGTATGTAAGTATGGTTGTCATTGATGTTCGTATTGATTCTATGATTGAATGTTTGTTTTTTCTCTATTAGGATTCCCAAAGATACTGAGAGGGGGGTTGAATCGAAATCTAACTGGTTAATAATTTTACTTGACTTAAAACATGAAAAGCATATTAAAACTGTGTACCGGTAAACCATAAATAATGCAGTAAACAAGAATAACAACAACCACATGAGAAACACACCATAACACAGTATTTTAACAAGGAAACCCGATGTGGGAAAAACCTTGATGGGATTTGTGACCCACAATATTCGCTTACTAGCCAATAAGGGAATATTACTTTTACAATAGGGGCCTGCACATGCAGGAAGGTCAAGTGCCTAGAGCTCACTGCTCAATTACAAAAGAAGTAACACTGACTTACAAAAATGGATTATATTAATCTAATGTCTTGTACTACTTCAAATTAGCATCTGCTATGCTAGATCCAGTACTGGTTTAAGCTTTGCTACATACATAAACCCTTAAACTATAATTTGCATATTAGGTCTACATAATTTTGCATATCTCCCTTATTACAAAAGGTTCTACAATGATCTCATACATATATGAGTCATTTTACAACTTGCCATGTTGGCTTACAATGATTTTACAATTAATTACAAAATACATTATAAATAAAATTCATGTCGGCCAGGGTGTCGGTATCCTTCCTTTCACTGCCGGTGTTTTGTGTGCCGATGTAGAGTTTCTCATTGCCAGTGTTGGTATTCTATCTTGCCGGTATCATATGATTGCAAGGTTGCCATCAATGACAAAACCTTCAATCACCTACAATTTCTCATTGGAGTGTGCATTTGCCAACAATCTCCCCCTCTAGCATTGATGGCAACACTCATGAGAAAAAAGTGTCCAAAATGATATCCAAAAATAGTCTATCAAAATTGTCTTTCCAAAAACTGTATGCTCCCCCTAAGCAAATGATGTCCTTTTTCTGATCATTTTTCTCATCCCACTACTCCCCCTTTGACATTAATGACAAAGGTTGTCATTCAGTGTCAGTGGAATCCTTCCTGGATTCTTGTAACCGGTGGGTTACAATCTGAAAGATATCTGTCAAAACTAGATTTATGCCATTGCTGAATGTTTTGCAGTCTCTTATGGCTTCTTGCGTTCTCTGCACTGTACCAGTTAGTATGTGCATTTTCTCTTCTGGTGTCTTTAGTTCGGGAACCAGAGCCTCAGATATTTCTTTTCTCAAATAAATAAGATACTTTAGTCTTGGACTAAGTCTGCATTTTAAGTCCTTTGTCTTGTCCTTTATTCCCTGTTTTTCATTTTCCAATTTCTTGATTTTCTCTTCCTACTCTGCAATTTTCTTCTCTAACTCCAAAAATGAATCTGATGCTCCAAACAAATTGTCAGCAATATTATTTATCTTCTCTTGTATTTTGTTGATATCCTTGTCAAGATCCTCTATTAGGACATTTGTTTTGCAAGTATCCCTATACAGTTTCTTGAAGTCATAGATTATTTCTCCAAGTTCCAATAAAAGGGTGTCCATTTCTTCCTTATTCTTCTTAACAATATCCTCAAAGAATTTATCTTTTTCCTTTATCAATCTCTCCTTAAATGTATCCTCATTCAATTGATCAATAGTTACAAGGTTGTTGATGATAAACTTAGACAATGTGTCTAGCTGACCTAAAGAATCTTTATTCTCAACACTACACTTTGGTGCTATTAATTTAAGAATTGGTATAGTATCATCAATAGCCTTATAGGCTTGAGTATTGCATTCTGTGATCTTCTTTATTGAATCTAACAAGACCTCAGTTATATTAGTAGGTCTGAATTCTGTCATAGTTGTACTAGATGTTTGTCCAACAGTTTTTACAATAACCATGCTACCGGTGGTGGTTATTTCCTTGCTTGGTTCAACCTCTGGTAGGTCAGTCTGAGTTTCCATTTCCACAAACAAGTTTTTAGGTTTTTCAGTTTGTGCTGGTGGCACTGTCTCTGTTTGTACCTGTGCTTCAACCTGTACCTGTTTTGGGTTTCTTCTTTTATGTTTCAGACAGTTTTTCTAAGTTTTCAGTTGTCGGTTTCTCAGTTTATGCCTCTGAACTTTCCTTAGTCGGTTCTTCAGATGTTTTGTCTATTGTATCTACTGATTTCTTAGTGGTGTCCTCTATTGGTTGCTCCGCCTGTGAAGATTTTTTTGTGTTTAACTCAACCTCTGCAACCGGTGATTCAGTAGTCATATCTTTCTCCTTATCCTCAGTGGTCTCCCTGTCAACCACGACATTAACTTCCTGAGTATCTACATTTACTGTATACAAAATTTTTGATTCAGGGTTTGTGTCTTCTACCGGAGTCTCCATACTCTCAATGGCTGGTTGATTTTCAATGATATCTACAGGTGGAATATCTGAAGGAGGTGGGGGTATATTGTCAGTTATTTTTAAACTTGGTGGTCCACCTACCTTACCTTTAACCTTGTCTTTGTCCTTTTGATATACTTTGATGGTTTTAGGTCTGAGTAATTCTTCCTCTTTTTCTTTCTCTATAAAGAGAATATCCCATCCATCATCTGTTTCCTCAGAATTTTCAGTTACTCTGCCAACCATTAGTGCTACATGTCGGTGAGCAGTAGAGAATACTTTCTAGTTGGCCTCACTGATTAATCTGCCTATTTCATCAGGTGAGTTAACTGGATGCACTGCCAATAATTTTTCAATCTTAATATTTTTATCTAGTTCAACAATAGATAATCTTCTAGCTTCTAATCTCCTATACAAGTCATTTGGAATTTCATCAACAATTTGCATCAAAAATTTCTTGTATATATCTAAGTGTAGAATTACACTGTTCTCTATGCTTTCCTTATCATCAGCTGATAGTGTATTGTACATTTAATTGATATTCTTCAGCTTACCATCCTCCGTAATTTTGCTAAGAAGTTTGTCAATGGGAGCAATAGTTTGTTTCACCTTCTTCTTAGGAGTCATCTTCTTTGTCGGAGGCCTTACTGCTTGTTGCTTCTATCTTGTCCTTTTTGGTGTAAGAGAAGGTGCCGGTGAAGGTTTTCTTTTCCTCTCAACTCTCTTGAATACAGCAGGTATGTCTCTTTCTGAAAAATTTCCAACCGATGAAAGGTGAGTTTCCGATTGAAGTGCTTCCAACTCACTCTCAGTTATACCGGTTTGTTTTAGCACATCTTCCTTGATTGCCTTTGCCTGTCGGGTTCCTTTTCTAACTTTGCTTCTACTTTCTTAGCTCTTTTCATTGATTGTATAGTGCTCTCAATTGTTTCTGCACTACCAAATACCTTCTCTTCCGGTTCCTTAGGAGCTTCAAGGAGGGCTTTTGTATAAGTTTCTATGATGTTATCATCTATCTCATAGCCCATTTCAATTACCCAAATGGTTCTAGGGATAACTACCTCCATCCAAATTTCATCTTTCTTTATCACAAAACAGATTTCTTTTTTATACTTATCCACAATAGCTTGTGATAACCTTACTCTAGTTTTCATTTGAGCCTTTAGTGCTTGAAAGTGCTAATTTATGTTTTTCTCCATGTTCTCTCCCATATTGTTCAATAGTTTTGATAGTTGTTTTCCTAACGTTATATCAAATCCAAAATCTCTAGGACCAATATCAGGTACTTGTTTGGTTATGTATAGCATCAGACAAACAAGTAAGTTTTTGAATCTGAATGTTCCTTTCTTGTCTCTTTTGATCTTACCCAAATTGTCTATCAACTCATCTTTGAGCCATTCACATATGTCTATCCTTGCATTATCATTTACCATATCATAGGCACTCTTAATACATAGGCTAGAAACTGAGTTTAACCTATTTGCATGTGTGGCCTTATAACCTAAGATCATACTAATAAATCTGATATTTGTATCCTTCACATCGTTTACCCTTAGAGATATCTTATCAAATGTTGCACCAGTTACGTTTGTCACTAAGTCATTTGAGACCTTCTTATTTTTGTCAGGTCTGTTGCTGATGGAGGGTAACCCTATTACATCTTTTACTGCTTCTTTTGTGATTTTATGAATAGAGTCTAACCATAAAAATTCACCATGTACTATGCTTAACACAATCCTTATGATATCCTTTGGGAATTCTGGGATACTAAGAATTTCAGTGAAACCTAGGGTTTCTACTATCTTATGTTCAGGTTTGACATTTCCGGATTCATCACAGATTACAGTCTTATACATATTTTTAATTTCATCATCACCTAGTTCATCAATATGAGAATGTATATACATTCTAGGGTCTTCATCATATACTACTCCTTTAGGGATTTGAGAGAATGCACCTATGCTATCATCTTTCTTAGCAATTTCAGGAACTAGCTGAAAAATGGGTCTAGGTCACTTAACAACTTCAACAACGGTAGGATTTGCAATAAATTCAGGAGTGGATGAAGATGCCATAGCTATAAATACCTCAATCTACCTTAAGGATGAATGGTTTGATAGATTGCTTCACTTCTTTGCTTGGAGTACCTTTGCTCGGGAATTTTCGCACGCTTGAAGATTTGAATGCTCGGTGAATGAAAAAGGAGCCGAAACACTTGCATTATAATGTTATTTTCACCAACTACCACATTTAATGCTTGTCAGTTAAGTCACAACTTAACTCATTTGTTGGTATAGAAGTAATTTCAACTTCTCACCATCAACCGAAGAAATAATAGCATGTTTTTCATTTAGTTGCTAAACCCCCAAAAGGATTTTTTTCAGTTAGATGAAGAGTCTCCTACCGGTGGAGTGTTACTCTATCTTCCGGTGGAGGAGTATTCATATCAACATTCTGATCTGACTTTCTGATCCATTGTTTTGAGAATTATTGCTTTACCTCTTCAACTTTTTCTTTACCTTTTAAACTAGGACCTTTGTTATTTGTCGGTGAGGGCTTGCTTCAACAAAATTTAGCAATATGTCCAATCTTGTTGCAGGCATAACAAGTCACATTGTTCTTCTGAATAGCTTTCCCATATCCTATGCCGGTATGTGTTCTGCATTGATTAGATAAGTGCCCAAATCTTCCACAAACATAACATCTCACATTCATTTTGCAATTTTCTAAATTGTGACCAACTTTGTTGCATTTAGAACATTGACCGGTGGGTGTATTAGTGTTCTGATAGTTTCTAGATCTACACTGATTTTCTCTATGACCATACTTGTTACAGTTAAAGCATTTGCCATTAAATTTGTAAGTAGTAGGTTTCCTTACCGGTTTGCTATGATCATGATTGTTTGCAGTACCGGAGCTTTCACCAACTTCAAAGCCAAGGCTATTTGTATCACCATTAGGTTTCTGATTTTTCAGCATGTCACCAAGTTCATCTAAACTTTTCTTGAATGTATCCTTGTGATGATTTGCAGCAGTTAGTTCACTTTCCAAGATTCCTTTCTGTCTTATGGGTTCAGTCTTGTCATTTTGTGTGTGCATTAGATCTATCTTCAACATATCATTTTCATGACTGAGTCTTGTGTTTTCGTTTCCAGCATCATTTAGTCTTCTAACCAAGTCTTCTTCATTCTTCTTTCTATCTTCAATTTCTTTACAAAATCTCATAGTCATATCCTGCATCTCATTCTGTGTTGTATTGATCTCTTGTCTTAGCTTGTTTACCAGATCGTTAAGAGTTTCCTTTTCATCATTCTCATTCTGCATTTTTTCACAAAGTTCTCTTCTTTTATTTCTGGAAATGGTAAGATTTTCTTGAAGTGCTTGAATGATATCCTGAGCAACCTTTAGATCATCTTCAAGTTTAATATTCTTCACCTTTTCTGCATCATAGTCTGAAAGAGTTGTTTCCAATTGTTTTCTCATTTTCCATCTCTACTGGTGACAAGATCTTCCTCAAGTTGTTAGGCTTCTAAAAATAGAGGATCAGGCTCTGATACCAATTGTTAGGATTCCCAAAGATACTGAGAGGGGGGGCTGAATCAGTATCTAACCGGTTAATAATTTTACTTGACTTAAAACATGAAAAGCATATTAAAACTGTGTACCGGTAAACCAAAAATAATGCAGTAAACAAGAATAATAACAACCACATGAGAAACACACCATAACATAGTACTTTAACGAGGAAACCCAGTGTGGGAAAAACCTCGGTGGGATTTGTGACCCACAATATTCGCTTACTGGCCAATAAGGGAATATTACTCTTACAATAGGGGCCTGAAGGCCAAGTACCTAGAGCTCACTGCTCAATTACAAAAGAAGTCACACTGACTTAAAAAAATGGATTATATTAATCCAATGTCTTGTACTGCTTTAGATTAGCATCTGTTATGCCAGATCCAGTACCAGTTTAAGCTCTACTACATACATAAACCCTTAACCTATAATTCACATATTAGGTCTGCATAATTTTGCCTATCTCCCTTATTACAAGAGGTTCTACAATGATCTCATACATATATGAGTCATTTTACAACTTGCCATGTCATCTTACAATGATTTTACAATTAATTACAAAATACATTATAAATGAAATTCCTGTTGACCAGGGTGTCGGTATCCTTCCTTTCACTGTCGGTGTTCTGTGTGCCGATGTAGAGTTTGTTGTTGCCGGTGCTGGTATTTTGTCTTGCCTGTATCATATGATTGCAAGGTTGCCATCAATGACAAAACCTTCAATCATCTGCAATTTCTCATTGGAGTGTGCATTTGCCAACATTCTCTACCTTTTTGATATGTTGTAGATGTGTTCAAGATGTGTTGGCATGTCGTTGGATATTTCCTTGAGATGCTATTCTTCTGTTTTAGTAGTCTAGAAGTTGTGCTCCAGAATTGTATGCAGTGATAATGACGTTTTCTGGCAAAGTTTGTAAAGCTCTATGTTTCTCCATATTTCCAATTTTGTTGATGAGATTCTGGATTTATGTTAAATTCATGTATTTATCTTTTTTTTAATTTTGATTTGTCACATGATGATGAGCTTCGGATTTGTGGTTCCTGATATGTTCATTCTGGGTCTAGTTGACTTTGAATGATTCTATTTTTTTCACTAGCATTGTTGGTGTATGGACAACATGTTGTTTTGATCAATTTTGTGCATTGTGGTGTGGTCCACTTCTCATTCCTTTCCACCATCGGAATTTTTAGTGTAGACCTATTTCAAATTTTATTTTGGTCGACTTCGAGAGATTCTTAATTCAAGAGATCAATATAAATTAAGGATTGGTTATAAAGAAAAATATGTGGAATCAAGTGGATTGAAAAGGAAGATCTATTTTTTGTGAATGTGTGTGAGGTTGTGAAAAATTTTGGTTGAGTAGTGATATTGTGTGTTGTTGTTTGGTACTGGAGGTAGTGATCCAAAGGTTTCTTCTAGCATTATGACAGTTGTACTTCAGTGGTGGATTCTTTCTTTTTCTTTCTTCTTCCTTTAGCCAGTGAGCCCTTCTTTTTTTGGCAGTTGTACTCGAGTGCTAATCCCACCTACAGTGAGCATTCTAGCAGTGAGCCACCCTTTGTAAAAATCACCTTATCCATTATCACCCTAACAAGTGTTTCATAATTGAGAATTATCATTCTCCATGGTTTTTCCCTCCTCAGAATTTTCACATATATATGGTGATCTAGTGTATGTTTTATGTGTGTTCTCTTTCATTCTTATATCTGTTTAAGTTATCAGAAGTTTGTTTACTAGACCTATTTCTATGGATTATGTAAAAGATTTCAATTGGTACAACTGATTCACCCCCCCCTCTCATTTTTCAGAGATATTCAACAATTGGTATCAGAGATTTGTTTCCTAGAAAGTGAGACTAATTGCTAGAGGAATATCTAATGGCACATAAATTTACTATTCCTACCTTTGAAGGATCTGACTATAGTTTTTGGAGAGTGATAATGAGAGGATACTTGATTTCTCTGAGTTACAAGACTTGGGAAGTTGTGAAGATGAAGTATGTGATGTCGTCAAATGGTCCTACTACCTCGGATGAGATTGAAGCCTATGATGAGAATGAATGAGCAAGGTATGCTATTTATAGTTCCCTATCTAAAACTGAATTGGTGGAGGTTGTTATATTCTATGAGAAGCGAGAATTGAGCTAGGATCTGATGTCTATCATAGGTCATGTGAAACTACCCAAGAAATAGATGATTGAAGATCAAAATAGTTGAATGAAGATAAATCTAATATGAGAGAAAAAATAGAGACATAAGAGAATTTTGGAGAAGACTCTCATTGAGCTATCACTGAACTAGTGAAGGTGAGAGTATATTGTTTGTTATATAGAAAAATAATAGCATATACATCCAAGGGGTGCATTAACTCCTATTCCCCATAAAAACTGGGAGGTTTTACCTTCTTGGTAAATGCCAAAACATGTGGCATAACCTCCTTATATGAAGATAAGAAAGGAGTTGAGAAAGTTGGCACATAAGGCCAAAAAAGGGTGAGAAACCCAACTACCCCATAACCCACTTAGGAAATAATAAAATAGTGGTTATGAGAGGTGGAACAACAAGCCAAAAGATGGTAACTCAACTACCCATGTGAGGTGGAGAGTTACAAATGTATATGAAGTATTTTGCCATGTGTCCTCATATAAACCACTCCTATTAACCTAAGAAAGCTTAAATAATATATGTGTAGGAAAAATAAATACTCCCTAACATAAGGAAAATAAAAAACCTACACTAACAGAGGTTGTTTCATTGGATATTGCTTATGAATTTTGGGAAAGATTAAAAAGCATCTATGAAAGGAAAGAAAGAGTTAAGCTAGCTAAGATGCAAACTGCTAAAGGTAGATATGAGAACTTGAGGATGGAAGAAGGTGAAAACATAACAAGTTATTTTTAGAATGTTGGTAGTGCAGTGAATGAGATAAGAGATCTTAGTGGTACCTTGGATGATAAGGATGTGATAGAAAACATCATGAGGACTTTACCGAAATGTTACAATGACATGATTTTAGCTATTGAAGAAACTTATGATCCATCCAAATTCACCAGAGAACAATTTTATGGCACCTTGATTGCATTTGAGATGAGGAAGTTTGGTAAATACAAAGCAAGAATTGAGACAAAATTTAAAGCATCAAAATCTTCAAATGAAGATTCATATGATGAGATCCTAGATGAGATGGAAGTGAACTTTGTGAGAAAGCTAAAGAGAGGAACTAGCAAGTATAAAATTATGTTACCCCTTAAATGTTTTAAGTGTGGAAAGATTTGTCTTTATGCATCTATATGTCCGGTGAGAGGAAAAAAACAAAAAGTTTAAGGAGAATAAAGGAAAGTTCAATAATAAATCCTACTAAGTTAAAGATGATGTTGGTATTTCAGATGATGACTCGGATTATGAAGATGGTGATTGTTTGTTCTTGGTTGAAAAAGATGAATCTAAACCTAGCAATAATAAGGAGATGTCTAAGGTAGTTCAAACTATTGCATCAATATTTCATGTTAGAAGAGGCATAAATGAATGGCTGATTAATAGCAGATGTTCAAATCATATGACTAGTGGAAAAAGTATTTTTTAAAAATTTTAAAAGTATGATGGTGGTTATGTTAGATTTGGAGATGATCAGGCTGCTCAGATTGTTGGAATAGGTTTTGTTACATTTTATGGAAATCATAACACTAACAATGTATACTATGTGAAAGGATTACATCATAATCTCTTAAGTGCTGGATAGATGTTTGAAAATGGTTATAATGTTGTTTTTCATGATGGTGGTTGTGAGATCCGAAAGAGATATGAAACTATTATTGTTGCGGGAAAGAGGACAAATGTAAACATGTATCAATTTGAGCTACTACAGGAATTGCTTATTATCTCAGATTAATGAAAGTTGGCTATGGCTCTGGAGGATGTGTCAAATCAATTTTTTACAATTTGGTGAAGAATAGTTTGATAAGAACTGTGAGTGATTTACTAAGACTGACTAAACCAGATAATAGTATTTGCAAAGAATGTCAAGTGGGAAAATAGAAAAAGGGAACATTCAAAGGAAAGGACCAATATTCTACCAAACTGTTGGATTTGGTACACATAGACTTATGTGGTCTAACCAAAATAGGGATTTTACAAGGTGAGAGGTACTGCATTCTCTTAACTGATGATCATTCTAGAATGACTTGGGATGCATTTCTAAGATAAAAGTCAAAGAAATTTGAAAACATTAAGATGTTCAAATCTAGAGTTGAAAATGAATTTGATAGAAGCATCGATCAAACAAAGGAGAGTTTAATTCTGGTGAATTTGATATTTGTTGTGAGAAATATGGGATTAGGAGACAATTGTATACCTATAGGACACCTCAATAGAATGTAGTGGAAATAATGAATAGGACTACACAAGAAGTAGCAAGAACTATGATTAAAAAATAAAATCTACCAGAAGTGTACTAGAGAGAAGCAATACATATTGTTGTATATACCCTTAATAGAGTTCTATTTAGAAAGAAGTATGGGAAGACATCATATGAGTTTTGGAATGGAAGGATTCCCTCAGTAAGGTATTTCAAAGTTTTTGGAAGTAAATGCTATATCTAGAGAGATGAAGGAAATCTTGGAAAGTTTGACAGTAGAGCAGATGAAGGTATATTCCTAGGATATTCTACAAAGAGAAGCTTACTAATGTTACAACAAGAGACTAAATAAAATTATTGAAAGTAAAAATGTGAAGGTTGGCGAAAACATTTCTAAAGACTCGGGAATAGAAGTAGGATATTAATCTAATGAGTGTGTAGGCAAAGAGGAGAAGAGCAGAGAAGGAGATAATTAAAAAGAAACTCAGGTTGCTCTGGCAAGTGTATCTAAAACCCTAAGGTATGTTCAAAAAAATCACTCTAAAAATCAAATAATAGGAGATAAGAACAGAGGTGTAATTGCAAGAAGTAAAGTTGTTGAAGAACAAGTTCTACTATGTTTACTTTCTGAAGTTGAACCTAAGATAGTTGAAGAAGCTTGTAATGATTAGAATTGGTTGAAGGCTATGAAGGAAGAGTTAGATCAAAGTGAGAAGAATTAGAGTTGGGAATTAGTCCCTAAACCGACAGATAAGAATTTTGTTGGAACAAAGTGGGTGTTTTGAAATAAAATGGATGAAGATGGTCATGTTGTAAGAAACAAGGCTAGATTAGTATGCAAATGTTACACTCAGATTGAAGGTATTGGTTTTAAAGATATGTGTGCTCTTGTTGCCCAAATGGAAGCTATTAGGATGTTTTTGGCTTTTGCAGCATGCAAAGATTTAAAAGTTTATTAGATGGATGTGAAGTGAGTAATTTTGAATGGGGAATTGAAAGAATAAGTCTACATTGAACAATCAGAAGGATTTAAGTTGTCAAATGATCCAAATATTGTTTGTAGATTGAAGGTGTTGTATGGGTTGAAGTAAGCACGTAGAGCTTGGTATGGAAGGCTAGACAAGTATTTATTGAATCAAGGATTTCAAAAGGGGTCTACCGACAACAATATTTATTTTAAAATTGAATCAAAAAAAATCTTAATTGTTGTTGTATATGTGGATGACATAGTATTTGGAGGAAATGATGGCACGTGCAAGAAGTTTGTTGGTGAAATTCAAAAGGAATTTGAAATATCTATGATTGGTGAGTTGAATTTCTTCCTTGGATTGTAAGTAAATCAAAATAGTAAAGGTATTTTTATTTCTCAATCAAAGTATGTTAGAGAGTTGTTGAAAAAGTTTGGATTGGATAACTTTAAACTAGTATGTACTCCTATAAAAACCGGATGCAAGTTGACTAATAATGATAAATATCCTAAGAACAATGCAAGCATGTATAGATCAATGATTGGATGACCGTTATACCTTAGTGCTACCAAACTGGATATCATGTATGTTGTTTATCTTGCAGCTAGATTTTAGCAAGAACCGAAAGAGTCATGTGTTGTTGCAGTAAAGAGAATTTTTAAATATTTGAAAGGCACAAAAGATTTTGGACTATGGTTTCCCAGAGGATCAGATTTTAATCTAAAATCTTATAATGATGCAAATTGGGTAGGAAGTGTAAATGACAAAAAGAGTACTAGTGGTGGAGCATTTTTCCTTGGCTCCGGGTTAGTTGCATGGTTAACTAAAAAGCAAGATTTTGTGTCTTTATCAACTACAAAAGTTGAGTACATTGCAACCGCTTCATGTTACACTCAGATACTTTGGATGAAATAGACATTCAAGGATATTGATGTGATGTTTGATGAACCGATCTTAATCATGTGTGATAATACAAGTGCAATAAATATCTCTAAGTATCTGGTATTGCACTCTAAAATAAAGTGTATCTCTATTCGGTATCATTTATTAATGGAGAAGGTGATGGACAATGAAGTAAAGAATCTTGAATATATATTTACAAAAGAGAAATTTATAGATATCTTTAGGAAGGCTTTGTGCAAAGATACTTTTGAGTATCTCTAGCAAAAGTTGGGGGTTTTACCCCTTCCTAGTTTGAAATAGTGTATTAGTCCAGGGAACTTCAAGTATATTTTCGTCTAGACTAATGATTGGGGCTTCCTGATAGGGGGAGTTGTGTGGAATCTAAGGATGGTTACATGTGTTGAGTTATTTCTCACCTTTGTCTTTGATGTCAAAGGGGGTGAAATATAGTCATTTTCTAATGGGAGAGGTTGGAGAGTTTGAAAGATGATTTTTGTGTTTGTCATTGATGAATGTTGGCATCAATGACAAAGGGGGAGATTGTTGCAAATATGAAGTTGATTGTATATTAGTATGGTTGTCATTAATGTCAACGTATTGATTATGTGATTCAATGTTTGGTTTTTCTCTGTATTTTTTATATGTTGCAGATGTGTTTAGGATGTGTCGGTATGTCATTGGATATTGCCTTGAGATGCTATTCTTGTGTTTTGGTGGTTCAGAAGTTGTGCTCTGACATTTTTATGCAGTGATGATGATGTTTTCTGGAAAAGTTTGTAGAGCTTTGCATTTCCAATTCTGTTGATGAGATTTTGGATCTATTTTATTCATGTATTTATCTTTGTTAATCTAATTAGACATGTGATGATGAGATCCAAAGTTATGGTTGCTCATATGTTCATTCTGGGTCCGGTTAACCTTGAATGATTCTCTTTATTGCTCTAGCATTTGTGGCGTATGGATAATGTGTTGTTTTGATCGATGTTGTGCATTGTGGTGTGGTCCACTTCTCATTCCTTTCCACTATAGGAATTTTTAGTGTAAACCTATTTCAAATTGTGTTTTGGTGAATTTTTTTTTGCGTTGATTTGGAGAGATTCTTAGATTAGTATAAATTGAGGATGGTTATAGTGAAAAATATATGGAATCAAGTGGATTGAAAATGAAGATCTATTTTTTGCGAATGTGTGCAAGGTTATGAAAAGTTGCGGTTGAGTAGTGAGATTGTGTGTTGTTGTTTGGTACTGAAGGCAATGAACCAAAATTAAAAGGGCTCACTGCCCAAAATAAGAAGAAAGAAAAATAAAGAACCCACCACTAAAGCACAACTGAGCCCACCTACATTGAGCATTCTAGCATTGAGCCACCCTTTGTAAAAATCACCTTAACCAGTGTCACCCTAAAAGGTGTTTCATAATTGAGAATTAGCATTCTCCATGGTTTTTCACTCCTTGGGTTTTCCACGTATATCTAGTGTTCTTGTGTATGTTTTATGTGTGTTCTCTTTCATTCTTATATCTAGTTAAGTTATTAGAAGTTTGTTTACCAAACCTATTTTTGTGGATTTCAATTGGTGCAAATGATTCACCCCCCTTTCAGTTGTCCAGGATATTCAACATAGAAAGATACATGATAAAATATGCAAGGGGAATCCACGAGGGGAGTCATTAAGTGATAGATGTGTGACACGGCAGGGGCATGAATATTGGTGCTAAAATATATGCAAATTATAATTGGTTTGAATGTAGAGCACAAGATTGAGCATAAGTTTCATGTTGGAGACGTGCTCTAAGTGTACTTGGGTAAAGAGAAACAACAATAGCTTATATAGAAGATACAACCTCCATAGTATGATTCATTTTAGATCATTGAGAACATACATTTGAAATAATTGTTGACTTACTAATATTGTTGTGTTGAATGAATAATAAGAGCATGTTATTCTTCCTTTTAAATCCGGCACATAAAACTCCAAAAATTCACAATTGTAGTGAGAAAAAACTATAGAAAATGGGGAAACAATTCAAAATCATCGATCAACCTTTTTAAATCACATTTTCTAAGGGGAAAACAATGATTTTTTCCACTCCCTAATTAATCACAATTTTCACAAATTTTCTTGATTTATGCTTCTTTATTTTAAATGCAATAGTATCTTCGTAAAATTTTGACATTAATGAGAGAATAGAAACTAATATAATTTCTAAAGCATGGTTGTCTTATGGATAAATAAAAGTTTGTCATGTTGATTTCCAATGTGTGTACCCAAAAAAAAAAGTTTGTTTTGTCCTTAGATGACCAAATAGATACACATATATACTTGTATCTTTAAAGTGTGATGAGCAAATGACTAAAACATATTTCTAGGTCCAACAAAGAACTGCGTACAAATTTTAACAAAAAATTGATTCTACATAGAATCAAAAGTGCTAGTTGCACTAACAACTTGATCTAAGTTAGTCCAAAATAGTCCAAGATTGGACCATAAAGAAAATGACTTGGATATGGAGATGGCAGGAGCAACACAACACAACATTTATGCCCCACTCTTGGCTATGAAAATAGTGATAATTATGATATCATTAATTTTCACTATGGAGGTAGATGTGTCTATCCCATCTTTGATTATAGGTGTTTCTTATTCAATGGGGGTGCTATATTTAGCGCTTGGTTTCATGAGATCTCACATTGCATTTTTGGCTTTTTTTTTTCCCACTCAATGTCATTTTTATTACCAACAAGATTAATTAGATAGATCTATTATCATACATGGCTTGTCTACTTTTGATCTTCATGTGACATAATGTAGGGGATTTACTATTGATTTTTTGGTCAAGATAGCCAATTTTATTTCTATTATTTATCCATTAAGAAAATAAATGATTTTCAAGAAAGGACCTTATGGATGTGTACTATGTACCACCTATTCTTTTCAAGCCTAATTATTTATATAATAAATTTGCCTTAAGAGAATTTTGGCTTGAGTTACTAGGGCTCTAGAATTTTGTGAGTTTGTTTTGGTGTTCTTGGAAAGAATTCATACTTCATATTTAAATAAATTTAGCTCCCTTGCATTGTTGGGTTATTTGTATGAGACGTTATGGTGTTTTGGAATATATCTAGATCTAACATTGTCAAGTTAATTTGTGTCAGAAGTTTCGATGTTTTTAAAATGAATCTACACCTTACATTGCTTATTTGTTGAGACATTTGGGTATTTCTATAAGGGACTGCACCTTAAATATTAAGTTTATTTGTGTGATAAGTTTTGGTGTTTTTGAAATGAATCTACACCTTATATTGATGAGTTATTTGTATGAAATATTTGGTTTTTTTCTAGAATGAATCTACACCTAACATTCTAAAGTCATTTGTGTGAGATGTTTGGGTGTTTGTTGAATGAATTTACACTTTATATTACTTGATTATTTAAATGAGATGTTTATGTGTCACAATTTTTTAATATTAATGTACACAATATGTTTATGGGGATAGTTTTGTTTGCTTTGTGACAAGCAAGACAAACACATTTCTAGGTACAACAAAGAAAGAAAGAAAACTTATTTACCTTTGATATGTGAGCATGAAAAATAATTTGTTGGATAGAAGGTTGTAAAATAAACTTTGATTCGACATAGAATTAGAAGTGCGAATCACACTAATTACTTGAGAATTTAGTAGTTCGGGATTGTCATCAAAAGAATGACTTGGGTTGGGGGGGAATTATGTTAATGGCATCTTGAGAAGACAAATAGCTATTGTTTTGGCTTCTGGGTATTTATGATAGACATGGTGGGATTTGTTATGCATGCAAGGGTAAACAAGTGGTCATTTTGAGTTGACATCTAATAGATAATATTTATTGTCCTCTTAACCGTTCACTTTGACCAACACAAAAATTTGCACAATTAATCCAACATGCACAAATGCCCCAATAATTGTACACTATTGGTACCAATATAGTTGCACAATTACTAACATTTTTCCAACTACTAGGTATATGAATGGGTCACTATTGCCCCACTAGAAGATTTTTTAGTGGGCTTTTAATTAGCAAAATCCAATGAACGGTTATTAGAGGATGGGTGGTGACTAGGCCCCTTCCCTTATTTAAAATATTATTTGGGTTCATAGAATTTTTAACAAAAACTTTAATATCCTAACATTGACATAATTATTTTCATGTTTAGATCAACCAAAAAAAGAAAAACCAAGTACAAATATGAAAACATATTTTATACATCTTATATTTTATCGAATGTAAATTCATTTTTAAAATATAATATAATGATATATTATATTATATAATTGAATATATCAATGTAAATATAAATATATTATAATATAATTAATGTAAAAAAATTAAAGTAATATACATTAAACTATATATAATGTATTTATATCATATAAAAGATGTTAAAAATTATAATATATAATTAATTAATTAATTAATTTTATGTATATATTAATATATTCAATATTATCTGTAAACTTTTAAATAAAAGGAAAAAAGAGGGCTCTTGGAGGTGGGTGTAAGGGATAACAATGGAGGCAGTGGAACCTTCTATGAGTATCCCTTCAAATCCACACCCTTTGTGCAACATCTTTTTCACCAAGCCTCTAGTATGATTCAAACATGATCAAGGAGGTGTCCATTTCATATTAGGGAACATATAAAAGTGTGCACAAATAATCTAGATTAAATATGTCATAATGGAAACTTATTATTTAATTAATAAAATATCAATTAATTTTTGTAGAGGGAAGAAAGACTCATCTTAAAAGGATAAGCATCATCTTCTCATTCAAAGTAGAGGAGACCTCTAAATGAAACCTTGACTAATTGAACACGTGCTGAGTCATGCAGCTATATTACGTGGCCTATCCTAACCACGGATTTCAATTCCCATTATTCTCCTATCTATTTTCCGAAATACTCACAAAAGTCTTCTATATATTATTTATCTCAAAACAAGAGAGTTATAATATATGTGATAATTGTTTACGGGGACAGCTGCCTACCTTAGTCACGTGTCGAAGTAGTCATTTCTTTTGAAAGAAATGGGCGAAGAAAAATGGTGCAGTGCTTTTGGCGTGAATATCCAGAAGCAGCAAGGATGACACACAAATGTGGGAATCCAACTCTAGGGCTCTCAAGGAGACACTTCATACCTAGCTCATTTTGTGCTTATCTTCCTTCCATCAAATCCAATCATTATCTTAATAGGAACAAAATATAGAGGAATATATTATTTTTTGGGGAGTTATTCAAAACCTTTCTAACACTTCTACTATTGGGTCTTGTTTTTCACAATTCTTAATCATGATGCCTAATCAATATTAGGTATTAGGTATTAAGGATTAAGAAGGAATAAATTATTCTTATTTTCAAATGAGGTGTAAGATAATGTCATCACATGTGAGAGGGCCTTTCAATCCTATTTTAAAGACAACACTTCAAACATGTTCTTAATGGTCCAAAGTTAAAATCAATGGAATTCAATTAGAATTGGATCTTCAAATAATTTGAAAAGATGTCGCATTCATGCATTCTGATTGTCAAGGAGCATTGTTGTCGCTTTACACATTAGTCTTTAGATTGACACAATTTCAAATTCTTCAAGAGCGGATTTGGCTTCTTGTTGCGTTTAGTGTTTATGTTTAATTTGAGGTCGAATTGTAGGTTTTTATTTCATTTACGGTCCTAATGAGGCCTATGACAGAGCACAATTGTATATTTCAATGTGTAACTCTTCACATTTCATTGATTGGATAATGGGAGGTGATTTAAATATGGCAATACATCCTTCTATCTATAGTTGATTTAGCAACACAAAGTTATTTCAAGATAAATTTGATCTTTGGTTGCACTATCACAATTACTTAGAAATGTTTGATTCTCTAGATGGTCTAAAAGATTCACACCTTTCTTGTTGGTTCCCTTAGTGTACAACTATCATCAAAGATCTCAACACAAACTTAGCTATCTTGACCACTTCTATATTTCCTCTTCAATCCCAATATCCCCCTACAAAGATAGGTTTCTTTTTCAATTAGATTGGTTACCACCTTGTCTAAATATTTGTCTCCCTTCACCACTTGCATTCGTCAACATTATTACATTTCAAGCTTAATACCTCTTGTCTTCTTAACCAATATTGTTTATAAGCTTTCATCATTATTTGGAATGAACAACCACATTGAAGCCCCAATTAGATTTGGATTCAATGGTGAGAACAAGTTTTCCCTATAGTGTCTCTCATCATTCTTATTACAACAAATCAGCATGGAAAATAAAGAGAGTTAAACTCACTCTCCAAGATCAACTTGAAAAAAGTTAGACCCTTTTAGTTGCCTCTCGTACTAATAGCAATATCAAAAAGATGTCAATTGTAGAATACAATCTAAGGAAATCACAAGTACATAAAGCTAGAGGAGCTTAAGTTAGATGTCACCTTAATTGGATTAAAAAATGGCTTGGACAAAAGCATAATTTTTCTTTCCAAATTGTAAGACAAATACAAACTAAGAAAGAACAAAGAGAATCCATTAAGAATATAAATAATCAATTATGTATTAAAACTAACATTATTAAAGAAGTTTTTTGCACTCACTTTTAGAATCATTTTCATAATAACTTTCAAAGAAATCCCATATTATATTTAATTGAAGAGGATTGTAGAAAATGTATTCCAACCAAACTTGACAATGAGACAACAAAATTTGGATAAACCCATTACAATTGAAATTTTTTGTGTTGCTTTAGAGGCCATTCCCAATGAAAAAACCCAATAATAAATGAGATCTCAACTAAATAGTTCAATTCTCAGTGGCCTTACATTAGAATGGATTCCTTACAACATACTTGGACACCCTTGAACATGGTTCCTTGGGCCCAACAGTAACTAGGTGATCATTAAAATTCTTCACAAATGTAAAAAATTTAAAATCCTTTCATGATGGAGACCTACTACACTCTTTAATAGTACATATATAAGATCTTAACTAAAGCTATAGCACTTGACATAATAATTCCACCGTTCAAGAGATTTTCATACTAGAACAAACTAGAATCTTGGGAGGAAGATTCATTCTAGATAAAAAAAAAAATTATTTTGGAAGTTAGTTGAAGGGGCTAAGAATCCTCACAGAATATTCTTCTAATGAAGTAAGACTAATAAAAAATATGGTATAGTTCTATGGTAATTCATTTGTAAAGTTTTCAAATGGCTAAGATTTGGTCAAAGAATTGCTACATATGTTCAAGTACTCTTCAAGAATGGTGATACTCAAATACCAATTAGTGGCTCCTTATCTAAATCTTCTATCTTTAAAGATCCATTAGATAAGTATGTCTTCTATCTCCTTATCTTTCCATGCTTATAGTTGATGCCCTTGGTTATGTCCTACAACATGTCCATCAATAAAATCTATTTAAAATAAATTCATTGTCTAATAATTTGAAGGCATTAAACTCACATTTTGCTGGTGATAATATGTTGCTAATAAAAAATAGCAAACTAAATACCTAACACACTCAATATTTTAGATGTTCATTGTACTATTTCTAGATCTCAATTACTCATGAATAAAATAGAATAATTTATGACATCTTATGGACCTCCTTGAAAGTGGATTCCTCCAAAATGGAAGTTGTTAAAGCATGGTTATATCTCCAAATACCTATGCATCCCATATTTTCTAGGAGTTTCATTAAAATATATGTGAAATTGGTATCTCAAAAATATAAAAGAATTTAAACTACTATCTTGTCCAAACAAATAAATTGCGCAAGATAAATTTAAGTTACCCAAAAGATCCTTTTATCTATCTATGTGTATAATTTATCATGTTAATTTCCTCTAGATCCTACTATTCTCACTAAAGTCATTAGAAGTTTCTTGTTGACTAATTGGGCTAATAAGAAATGGATGCTTATTTATGCTTGGTCTCACTACATTCAACCTAAAAGCATATGTCTTGGTACACAATTGATAGTCAAAGCACTAAAAAAAAATCTTCTTGGAAGGATTTTATTCACTTTTTATTTCCAACATCCACGACCTTAAAAACTTGGGATTCAATTTGATGGTAGGATAAAATTGTATAGTCTTCTTTCTTCAATATTTGGAATGTATTGAAAACTATTTCACCTCTATTGTTCTATCAATACATTTTTTCAACAATGGGTTGTGTTTCTCAATTTCTTTGGTAAGGTAAAATATGGTAACATAGGTAGATGCTTAATATGGAAAAAATAATTTCCTAACTAATTTAATAGATTCAACTAATCCTACACTAGATAAGACTCATAAATCAAAAATAAATTATTGTTTATGATATAGTTAACCAACAATCTACTTCATCTCATCTAAATATGCATTTTCCTAATCAAAATATGTTTATTCTTTAGATAAAATAACTAAGTTGGGAATAAAAGTAGAAAATACCAAAAATAATGAAGTAAAAAGTAGAAATCAACTACAAATTACAAACCTAGATTTGTAGAGTTTGGTAAATAAATATGTAAGATAATTAGTTAAGATACTAGTGTAATTGCATTGTTGTTTAGAATTCACGTTGTTGTCCCAAATCCATGTTGTTGTCTAAGAGTAGTAGAAAATTAAAGTTTATGTGAGGAATCTACAATATATAAACATAGAGAAAATAGAAATAGCAAACATAGAGCACTAGAATATATAGAAAAACATGAAATAACAATAACATTCTCTAATAAGGTAAACTCACAATAGTGTGTCCCAAACTTGGTACATGAAATTTTTCAATTTGAAATGAGGTGAAATGTAAAAACCGCCTTTGATCAAAGGTATTTCTTCATAATGAAGGTACCTTCATTTGAAGGTATTTATTCAAATGAAAGTGTCTTCATTTGAATTTGAGTCAAATATTACCTTCATTAAAAGGTGTAAAATATATTAAAAAAAATCTTCAAACAAAGGTAATTTTCAAAAATGGAAAAAAAAAAGACTTTCATTTGAAGGTCCTTTTTTCCATTTTGGAAATTAACTTCATTTGAAGGTTTTTCATTCATGAAAATGGCATATATTTGAATGAAGGTCCTTGATTTCCTTCAAATGAAGACCCTAAATGTGACCTTTCCATCTTAGGCCACATAATTTTATTAAAAAAAATGTTTCTAACATTGGATTGGACCAACAAATAAAATGAATATGACAAGATAATTTACAAGATCATAGCACTTGAAATAAGTTTTTCAATTGTTATAATTTTGAATATATTTAATTTGGTTAGTATATCTATTTTCTATTTTCTAGTGAACATGGGTTTTTTAACAATTATCAAGTTCTTTATTTCACGCACATGGGAAAATAGTAAAGAGATAAAATTTTGAAAAATATCAATGCACTAGGTATTGATATTTGTATTTCAACAAAATAGCTAATTTGGATGCACACAAAAAAAGTATGTGTTATCAACATAAACTATGTCTAAATTATAGCTAATCTCACTTCGAAATGCTATAAAAAAATTATACAACAAAAAAATATGAAAAAATATATGTGCTCTAGATATTGATGTTATAAATCTATGTTTAAAATTATTATTTTATCTTTTCTACAAATAAAGGTATGCTTTACCAAAGTAACAACACTTTTTAAAAATATTGTTAACTATAAAAATAAGTTATTTAGAGTTCATTAAAAAATCAAAAATTATTTTCCAAAATTTTAAAAAATATACTTATAGAAAAAATCTCAAGAAATTTTGGTTCACGTCATCTTCAAATTATTAATAGTTTAATTTCCATAGGTGTTAGAAAGTGAAAATTTGGTGAAAAATGTTGATTACAATGTCTCACTTTAGGCAAAAATTGGGACACACTATTGTGGGATAACCAAATACAATTTAAATTAAACAAAATAACAAGGAAGATTAAGGAAATACAAGCCCAAGTATATGAATGAAACCTTTGGAACACTGTGTCTAAGATTAAATGATGCAAGAGCATTCTAGGTGAAAGACAATCAACATCATCCAAAATATGTTTTTTTGTTTTCATTTTTGGTTTGTAGCTATTTCAATTTGTGGCTGGTTAGCATAGTAGATTGACATTGTTGTCATTTCTAGTGACAAAATATCTCAATTCGATGTTGGTTTGGAAATTCATAGTCTAGATTGAATTATGATAAATTTAAATTGGTCAATTCATTAATTACCTTGTGATGGTGACCTCATATGGGAGACAAAGAAGCCACATCTAGTGAAATTATTTTTATGCTCAAAATTCCAAGAAATAAAAAATAAAACAGGACATTGTAGGAGAGGTCATGCATCAAAAGAGGTAAATGGGACAAAGAAAAAAAATGAAAAAAAAGATATAAGGCCACTGAAAATGAATGTGAAGAGCCATGAGAGGTGAAAGGCTAGATAGGAAGAAAGAATGTGTGGAAATTGAAAGAAGAAAGAGATGGTGTATAATTTGAAGAACCTTCATTGGCCTTGAATTTTGAAGTTAAAATTGAGTTTATTAAGAAAGAGATTTGGGGGCTGAATGATATGAAGACAAAAAAAATCTTGTGTGGCATATTAAACCTTATGGAAATTAAGAAGAAAGAAGGCACATAGCAGAGAAGTAGGGAGAGGAAGAGAAAGGAAGAGTGAGCAGGGATAAAAGTAGTGTAGGGAGGAAGTTGTGTGAAAATAAAGAGAGATAGGGGGTGGATAAAATATCATTGGGTATGGTTTTGTTTCTTCTTAAGGGATGACAAATGATTTGTAAGAATTGGATCAGTTTTTGTATTCACACATTTACCATTCTTGCAGATGATTATTCATTATGAGGGAGCGAGGGGCTACATAGTCTCTCATTTTCCCTCCTATAGGGGGCTATTGATTGGATTCTTGTGACTGATGTAGTTCTTGGGAGGTATTGATGTTGATACCTCTATACATCACTTTGTCTTTCACTTTTACATGATTTTGCATATCTCTTTTTAGGAGAGGAGTTTTGTCTCACATGGTTTTCTCCTTTTTCTCCATTTGTGAGAGACTAGTTGCATGATTAGTTGTGCATAGGTACCTAGCATGGCCTAGCTTCCAAGACCCATATATTGTATCTTCATATTAGTCTTGTGTCATTTTCATAATACTTTCTCTCCCTAAGGCGCACTCAAGGGGGGATGTCGGTGTGAATAAGGACACATGATGTTAAGTTTTACTTAGGTATCCAAAATTTCATTATTAGATATTAGTTATCATTTAATATTTTCTAGGTGCATTTATATTTGCATCATTGTAGTTGTACCTACCCTCATATCCTATTGAGACGTGTGTCCTTATCTTATGTTCTCTCATCTCTCATTCTTGCCTATTTAAGCAAGGCCATTGTACATTTATCAGTCATCTCAGCAATATCATTTCATTTCCTGGTGAAATATTTATCTCTCTCTATGAAAGTTGTTGCAATCAGGATCTTGACTTGGGAGCCTCGCCCCAACAAAATAAGCCAATATAGAAGAGAAAGAGAGTACGTTGAAAAATCATAATGTGGCACAAAGATGATAGGACTTGATAGGGTGTGCATAGCAGGGAAGAGGGAGAGGCAACTTAGAAGAAGAAACCCGCACAAAAAAAAGATTTGATTGCAATTTACCCAAGTAAAAGGAAGGGAAATGGGCGTGTGTGAGGGAGAGATAGGAAATCAAAAGAAATAACTTGTGTGTGGCATGAAGAGTGCACGGAGATGGAAGCTAGAACAAATGGTAAATGATAAATAAATATAGAAATGTTAAATAACAAACTAAAGATTGGTAAAGACACATAAAAGAAGAGTGAAGAAGGTGTGAGGCAAAGTAATGAAAGAGTTTGGGTATATACAATTAAGAGGAATGTTGAATTCCAAGTTGAAAATAATAAGTGTAGAATGAATGTAGATAAAATATGTGGGGTTCAATTTCTTCACATGTAAGAAGATTTTGAAAGTAAAAGAATGCACAACAGAGAAGGCACGGTGAGAAGACAAAAAGAGGGATGTTGATGAAAGTGAAGGAGAATACAAGAGTTTGGGCAAAAAATGTAGATTTGAATTCATAATTTATAATTTGTAATTTATTTGACATTGCAGTTATTTATGTGATTTATTTATGAATTTATATTTGTTTCAAAAATTAATATAATCATTATTGGGTAACTTCTTGTGATAAGTCTATAGTTGAGAGATTGGGCTTATCCCCACTCTATGTCTATGTCATAGAAGACATGTATGATTTCTTAGGAGCTTTCCAAAATGGTAGGGCATTTCAAATTTCATGATTAAAGTGTTTGTGATCTTAATCCTAAGTGATGATGAAACTAAATAATAAAAATTAAGTGTATATTATAAGAGTTGGTATATAATTCTCAATAACATGCAAGATTGGTTGAAGACTATAACACCCAAGATCTAGGCACTTCATGAAAGCACATAAGAGATAAAAAATGAAAGAGTAATTATATTCGATTAAGGATGCAATGATAGATTGAAACAACTTAATTACATGATGTTACATTACAAAGGGGACCCCTTGGTTATATAGGACAAGGTGAACATAGGATTGCATAAGATTGTGACATGTGTCTTAATCTTATAAATTGAGACAACTCATGTGATAACCTATCCACTTAAGGTGGAAAAGTGATAACTATCCACTAAAAGTGGGAAGTATCATATGTGTTTGTAAGTAAACTTAAGTAATAAGTGTGATTAGGACCTAGGTTTCAAACTTGCTAAACACTACGTACAATACCCCTTTTATACCAATATTTATAAATACTATTACATCTACTCTATAGGGATTTAAGAAAACTAGTGCATATCAAGAGTAATATGTGAAATGGGGTTTCAAAGTGCCAACAAGAAACACAAGATTGAAATCACAAAAAAGTTAATTATTTGTAAGTTTCTTTCAAGAAGAGGGAGAGAGTGATGATGATAGAAATAATAATAATATTTTTGAGGGACATTCTTTGGAAGAAAAAACCTTGAATTTTGGTTTCAAGAAGGCAATAAGTGGGGAAAATGGTGTCTAAACCTTGCATTTACATGTAGTTACTATTTAAAGTATGTTTTCATTTGAGCACGAAATGGTGTGAAATTATCTCTAAAGCTTCTAGTTGGCTAGATAAGCATATCGGTAAAGTTTCGTCGCAAGATCACAACTAGTTTTGAAGATATTAAAGTTTCCATTTTGGAGGGGTGCAATGAAAGGTTTAAACTTAATTTTGGGGACTTTAGGCCCTCCAAAATGCCTTGAAAAGGTGGACATAAACAACATAGCAGTTTATGAGGTGATAGAGCACTTTGCAATCTTTTCAGTGCTTCAAACGATTTATCAATTGGACACATGGTTCACAAGTTATGGCCTCTGAAAGTTTGGATTCCTGAAATAGGAAATATAAAATGTATCGGACACATAAATGAGTTGTAAAAGGGAGGGACACATGTTGATGTGTGTTTTAACACATAATAGGGCATCTAGATTGGAGATAAGGTCGGCTATACTTTATTGGGTGGTTTTAGCCCATGGTTTTGTAATATTGTTTGACAGTTTCTTGTATTTTATCTCCCATATATGAGGTGCGTGAGATAAAGGTTATGTCTAAGATTCTTATGGCTATTGAGTTACCTGTGAATCTCTGATTAGTGGTACTCTTGTGAAGAGATTTCTCTATAAGTATATTATAATTTGATTTTGATTGCTGGATAATATATTGGGCGGCTTTTAGAGTGTGGGGTTTTTCTCCTGAAAGGGTTTTCCCCACACAAATCACTATGTTGTGGTACGAATGTTATTATGTCTATTTCTATTAAGTTTCTATAACCATTGTAACAATATGTAAAATTTTTTGCATCACCCTCCTCTCAAGGTTAGTGTAGGAAGTTGTTCCACTACTTAACTTCCCTACAAGTGGTATCAAAGTCTGATCACCTTTGGTTTCAGTTGTGGATTGTTGGGTTTTTTGAACTAATCCAGATTTGAGTGGGAGCTTGTGTAGAAGACACTTTTTGATCTTATTGTGGGAATTTTCAAATGGCAAGTTCATCAGGGAGAATAGAGGTGGAAAATTTTAATGAAAGTAATTTTGAGATGTGGAAGCTGAAGATGGACGATCTTCTAATAGATCAAGATCTATGGGATGATGTTGATGAATGTCCAAAAACCCTTAAATCCTACTATGTTTGCTCAATATGATGTTATGGACCATAAAGCCAAGGGTCTAATAAGACTGTTCTTGGTAGACTTTATTCTGATCAATGTCCATGAAGAGAATACTGCAAAGAAGTTATGGACTAAGCTTGGTGAGATGTATCAAGCCAAATCTTTATAAAATTAGATTTTCTTGAAGAAGAAATTGTATTCCTTGAAAATAGAAGAGGGTGGATGAATTGTAGACCACCTAAAAGCATTTAATATGGTGGTGGCTCAATTGGTATCTGTAGACACCTAAAAGTTGCACAACAAATTAAGTGAATTTTATTAATATCTATATTCTTCTAATTAACCTATTAATCAAATTAAAGATTTGATTAATATTTCCCTTCTTCTATCTAAGCCATTTAATTAAATTTACATTTAATTAAATCCCCCCCTCTAGCCATATTAACTAAATTCACATCTAATTAAAAATCTCCATTTACCCCCTTTCCCCTTTTAATTAAATTCACATTTAATTAAAACCTCTTTGCAAATAAATAAATCAAAATTTATTTATAAATCCCCCCACTTGCAAAATTCAAAATTCGCATTTAAATAAATCAATATTTATTTAAATCTATCAAATGCAAGTTACAACCAACAATTGAAATAAATCAATTAAATCTTGTTTTCCCTCACCCACTTGCAAAATCCTACATCTCCCACTTGCTTCCTAATTATCCTTCTAGAAACCTCCTAATCTCATCCTAATCATGTCATTTCCCTAAATTTGAGGAGGTCACTTCTCAAGTTTGGAAGAAAGTCTTCTAAATGCATTAAAGGCTTCATTTCTTCAACAAGTTAACTTGTTGAGTTCCCCAAATTTGGAAGGACTCTTACAAATTTGTCCCTCAAAGTCCTATTAACCATTAATGGTTAATTCGACCTCCCCTCATTGTCAGAGACTTTCTCTCTAACTTAACCCTCATCTAACCCAAGGGTCTCATCAAGCACTCATGGCTTTGACCTTGGTTATCCTATTACCCTTTGGGTAAAGGATTTATCCCTTGGTTATCCACTACCATAACCATACCTCCTAAGGTAACCACCATATCTCCTCGGGCATTTAATGCCCCTTACATATCCTCTCAAGCCCTCTCAAGATGACATTTGTCAATTGGGGATTGGATTTAATCCCTCACATGGATTGACAACTTTCCATCCTAGCCCTTGTTGAGATTACTCAATCTCAACCATCCATTTCTCTATTTTCCCTATAAATAGAGCCCATTCCTTCTTCAAAATCATCCATCTTCATTTGCATCCAATCTATAGCTAAATTGTTTTGTGCAGGTTACTAAGGAGCTCCATTGTCTTCTCTTGGAATTTTTAGATCATATTAGTTGCATTATATCATAGATTTCATCATGTTTTAGTATATCATGCTAGTTTATTTTCCATGCTATATCAATCTCATCTTCATAACATTCTCATGCTAGCTTAATCTCATACCAATCTTCTCATTTTGGTAACATATCTAGTTTCATATCTATTTAGCATATCACTAAGATCTTAGTTACATTCCATTTAGATCTTAGAATCATACATATCTATCATTCTTTAGGTAGTCATCCTAGAGATCAAGTGCTCTTTCAAGCTAAGAGCCACCTTGATTTGAAGGATCCTTGGAGATAGAGAACAATGAGATGCTTTTAGAGTTTTTGGTTGATTAATATATTTTTCTCATTTGAATCCTCTAACATAATGTTTCATTGGTGTGTTTGAAGTGTTTTCCCTCTTTCAATTGGAAGACCATATTTTAGGCATACAATATCTATAGGTGCTAAGATGAACAGAGAGGAGAAATGTCAGATCTTGCTTTTCTCTTTGCCTGATTAGTGGGGTTCTCTTATTATGACTATCAATAGTACTTATGTTGTTTTGAAGTTTGAAGATGTGGTGGGTGCCCTACTTGGTGAAGAGATGCAGAGGAAGCTATCCATCAGTTCGAAGGAAGCCCTAATTGTTCCTGAGAAACCTAAGGAAAAAGGCAATAAGAATGAGAAGCGTAATAAATCCAAGTCCAAAGGGAGATCAAAATCTCCTGGAAAGTCCAAAGTCATCTGCTGAAATTGTGGTAAACTAGGATACATCCATAAGGACTGCAAAGAAGAAAAGAAGAAGAAAAGAAGAAGAAAAAGAAGTATGATTCTAATTCTGAGTCTGAGAAGGAAGATGATGATGCATCCATTGTGGCTTTGGTTACTCATGCAGGTAATGATGCATGGTTAATTGACTCAGGTGCATCTTTTCATATGACTTCCAATAGACATTAGTTTTTGAATAAGAAGAATTTAATGGAGATAAGGTGTACTTAGGTGATGATTCACATTTAGATATTGTTGCACGTGGTAAAGTTAGGATCAGGTTTCTTGATGGTAGAATAAAAAGGATTGACGATGTGTCACATATCCCTGGATTAAAACAAACTTTATTATCTATGAGCAAATTGATAGATGAGGGTGAACAGGTAGTCTTTTCTAATGCAAGATGCAAGATGATTAAGGGTGCTATGGTGATTGATAGTGTTGCATACACTTTTGAGTGTAATAGCACTTCTATAAAAATTAAATCTTTGGATACTTTGTCGAAAGATTTCAGGGTTTCACCTTCAGCAGATGGACATGAATTTTGGGTACCTAAGGGTGCTCTTTCTTCTAAAGAAAAGTTACCTATAGAGAAGACTATGTTATTGCACCAGAAAATTGGCCGCATTGGAGAAAAGGGTCTAAGGACCTTGAAAAATAAAAACTTTGTTGAAGGTTTGAATAATTGTAATCTTGACTTCAATTTTTGTGAGCCTTGTATTTATGGAAAACAAAACCGTGTTTAGTTCTACTCGAGTTTTGATAAATCTTGTGATGTTTTGGATCTTATTCATTCTGATGTGGTTGGTCCTGTAGATGTTCCTTTGATTGGAAAATCCACATATCATGTTTCATTCATTGATTATTTTAGTAGAAGGACATGGGTATATTTTTTAAAGAGTAAATATGAAGTTTTTCAGTCGATTTAAAGAATTTAAAGAAATGGTTGAGTTGCAGAATGGAAAGAAAATTAAATGTTTGAGAACTGATAATGGTGGTGAATTTTGATCCAATGATTTTGATAGATTCTGTAAGAATCTGGCATTAATAGATAGAAGGCAACTTTGTATTCTCCATAGCATAATGGAGTTGCAGAAAGAATGAATAGGACATTGATGGAGAGGGCTAGGAGTATGCGAGTGGTTCTGGTCTAGAACAAAAAATTTGGGTTGAAGTTGTTGCCACTACTTGCTACTTGAATAACAAGTCTCCTACATCAACCCTTGTTGATAAAATGCCTATGAAAGCATGGCTGGGACACAAGCCTTCATTAATATATCTTAGAGTTTTTGGTTGTGAGGAATATGCACATGTGCCAAAGGAGAAGCAAACAAAGTTGGAGGACAAGGTTGTGAAATGTATCTTCATCGGATACAATTATGGTGTGAAAGGATGCAAGCTTTGACCCTATTGCACAAAAGGTAATTCATAGTAGAAGTGTTATTTTTTAGAGAAATTAAGTCTCCTTTTGTTAAATTGTATCCAGAACAAACTAAACAGGAAGATGTGATTCAATTCCCCTCTATACCTGAAAGAGTTGAATCGATACTCCTAGATAGGCAAGAAGTTGAGAAGAGCTCATCTAGCTTTGAATCTTCAAAAGAGGAGGAAGAACCTCCAACTCAACTTGTTCGAAGGTCTACAAGGCATAGAGAACAACCTAAAAGGTATTAACCTAATGATTGGAGATGTATTTTTTCTTTGAATACTAATGTGGATGAACCTAGATTTGTAGAAGAGGCATTAGGTATGAATGATGTAGAATCCTGGAAGATTGCTATGGAAGAAGAAATTGAAGCTTTGAAAAATAACGATACATGGGATCTTGTACCGTTGCCTAAAGGATGAAAACCTATTGGTTGTAAAAGGGTGTTCAAAAAAAATATTGGTTTAGATGGAAGCATTGAGAAGTATAAAGCAAGGTCAGTTGTGAAAGGCTACTCTCAGGTTGAGGGTGTTGATTATGGTGAGATATTTTCTCCTATTGCAAAAATGGTATCCATTAGATTTTTGCTTTCTATTGCTTCTTATTATGATTTATAGGTTGAGAAAATGGATATGAAAATTTATTTTCTTCATGGTGATTAGGAGGAGGATATTTATATGACATAGGCAGAGCACTATGTGGTGAAAGGTAAAAGTAATTTGGTCTGTAAATTAAAGAAATCTATGTATGGCCTCAAATAGAGTCCTAGGATGTGGTACTAGAAATTTGATACATATATATTGAGTTTGAGATTTGAGTATTCTAAATCAGATCATTATGTTTATTATAAATCTGATGGTGATCATTTCATGTGCATTGCATTGTATGTTGATGATATGTTTTTCATTGGTAAAGGGAAATGTATGATTTTAGAACTAAAGTCTCAACTCGCTGCTAAATTTGAAATAAAAGATCTTGGTGCAGCAAAGAACAGTATTGGGATGGAAATTAGAAGAGATAGAGTGAACATAAAGCTATGGCTAGGCCAGCGTAAGTATGTGAATTCAATTTTGTGGAGGTTCAACATGCAGGATTGTAGATCATTATGTGTTCCTTTTACAGTTGGAATGGAATTATCTGTTGCAGATTGTCCTACATCCCCATCGGAGATGGAATACATGAGAAGAGTGTCTTACTAGAGTGCAGTTGGAAGTTTGATGTATGCTATGGTCTGTACTAGACCACACATTTCCCAAGTAGTGGGAGTTCTTTCTAGATATATGTCTAATCTTGGTAGAGTTCATTGGGATGCAATCAAAAGTGTCTTTAGATATTTGAAGGGTACCTCAGAGTAGTCTTTATACTATCATGGTAGTTTGGTTGGAGACATGACTTCCCTTGATATTCATGGTTATGTGGATTTGGACTGGGTAGGTGATATTGATAGCAAAAGATCCACCAGTGCTTGTGTTTACTTTATTTGGTGGTGCAATTAGTTGGATGAGTAAGAGACAGGTTGTGGTTGCTTTGTCCACTACTGAAGTAGAGTATGTTGGCATTCTGGTGCATTTTGTATGACCGGTGAATGATATGGTTGGCATTGTTGGCAACATCATTTCCCAATTCCTCATAGTCTATCAACAATAAGTTGACCGGTATATAGTGGTTAACAGACATGCATCGAGTAGACCAACACAGAAGATGTCAACTGACAAGCAGAGAGTAGATCGACACATTGGTATATAGAAGGTAATCGGTAAGTAGATTTTGATCGGTACACCAATAGAGTCTGTAACCGACAGATTGGTAACATTCAGTTAATATCTAGATAAATCGACAGTCTTCTCCAGTCAACTGGTGGACTTATCGGCATGAACGACTATTTTGGTAGAGATTCCTAGAATGAATTCTGGAGAGTGATTTATGGCACAGTTACAGAATTTTGAATATAATATTTTGGAGGGAAAAGTTGGCGATAGATCCAAAGGGTATTAAATTCACTTAATTCATTTTGATGAGGTTGTTTCTCATGCAGAGAGTGTGGTAAGAAAGTGTGAATACAAGGGGAGCAAAGCATAGTGCAAAGCCAAAGGCTAGAGGACCAGCATGAGTATAGAGCTGAAGGATAGAAGACTGGCAGAGTAAAAAGCTAAATGTATAAGTAGGAAACTGGTGGTGTGCAGAGAATATACAACTAGTGCAAATAGAGTTTGTTTTAACTGTGTGATCTGATCAAGCTATCGGTAGCTACTCCAGTAGATCATCCTTCTATTGTTTTCTAACCATTGCAACCAAAATCCATTATTAGGGTGGACTCTAATAGGTCCCATTGTAAAAATCCCTTAACAGGGTGTCATCTTAATTGATGATCTTAAGACCTTTAACAAGGCTACCTTTAATAGGGTAAAGGCACTGACAGGCTTAAGACAAAATCCCTTAACCGAGTGACACCTAATAGTGTCTTTGTAATCTCCTAACAAGGATGGCTTCTTACCAAGCGTACTCCAAAAGAGTACAAATTTTGTGAGTTCCTAATCACACCATGGTTTTCTCCCATTTGGGTTTCCATGAGATAAATCTCGGTGTCACTGCGTATCTTTTCATACATGTATAATCTTTTGCAGTAAATGTTTACATTGATGAATGATAAGTTAGTACAAATTTGAGTTATATTTTTTAACTGGTTAAAACTAGTAAAGTGTTTATTCACCCCTTCCCTCTCAGCACCGATTGGGACTAACAATTGGTATCAAAGCCATATTCCTCTAGAGTGAAGCTTGACAGCTTGAGGACAAATATCATGGAAGAATACAGGTATCAAAAGCAGATTGATGAAGCAAACAAAATTATTGCTCAGCTGAAAGAGAGAGTGAGAAAATCTCTTGCAAAAAGAAAACAATTATCTCAACAACTAAATGAGAGACAAGACATCATAGATCAACTCTCTGAACAGAATGGATCTGAAGAAGTTGAAGAAGTAGTCTCAGAACTCATGGAAAAGAACAAGAAACTGATCGAAGAAGTCACACATCTCAAAAGAGAACATGAAGGTCAGGCCCTGAGAATGATTGAGATACTGGAAGCTAGTAGAAGTGTTGATGAAAGAAAGAGGAAGGCAGAAGAAGATCTGTCAAAAGTTGAAAGAGCCAGGAGGCTTGTTGAAGATGCCCTGAGAGAAAATGATGCAATCATGATTGAGAAAGATGAAGAAATCTGAATTCTCACTCAAGAGAATGAATATATACACAAGTATTTGCATGACAACACAGAAGAAAAGGAGAAGATGATGAAAGAGATTGAACAACTCAAGAGTGAGTTGAAAACTAAAAATGAGAGAAATGAGAAGTTGAGGAAATTCAATGAAAGCTTTGAGAAGGTAGATAAATAGTTGAAGGCTCAGAGAAGAGAAAAGGAAACAATCGGTCTTGGTTAACCCAGTTCAGGTCCTATAGAAACTGGAGAATCATCTAAATCCAAAAAGATGAAGGGTGATAAAAGGAACCATTCAGAAGTGAAAGGTATAAGTTTTCCAAATCCTCTTGTAATCATTGTGGTAAATCGGGTCATAAGACTGATGACTATAGAAATAAACCAGTTAGTCAAAAGAATATTTTCACCTTTGATGGTTACTACCATAATTTTCATAAGTACAACCACACTGCTAATGAGTGTAGATCTCAATCTAGCAGTATGTCAAATAGAAAAATATTTAATGGGCATTACTTCACATGCAATAAGTTTGGACACAAATCTAAAGAACACAGGTTCAAGTCAAATGTATCAAGATCACCATTCAAACTGGTCATTTCTAACAAAAGGAGTAATTCAAAGCCATTTGTTCCACGTGTGGTAATTTTGGTCATGTAGCAGAAAATTGCAGAATGAGAATGGGTCAGAGAAATAATTCAGGACCATGGAGGACAACTAGTATGGCATGTTTCAACTGCCATAAGATCGGTCACTTAGCCAGAGAGTGTGGGAACCGATCCTACAACTGGTCTAAAGACAAGAACCGGTTTAGCAAGAAGAAAGAGCAAAATGACCTGAAAGGAAAGAAGACAATTGAAGAAGTAAGAAATGAAATGAAAAAACATGGATCAAGAAGGAAGAAGGAAAAGAAGGAGAAGGTCATTCCAAAACCAAGTCATCATCCATCGGTGATGACGATTCCTCTTCTAGATAGGCACACTGATGCCCAGGGGGAGCACATATGGTAAGATTAGTTTTGAATCCTCTTAACAAATTTAAGGATATGTCTATCTGCATAGTTGTGATGCATAAAAGCTACTCTAAAAGTTCTTGGTTGAATAATGTCTTGTGAGTTAGTTGTTTGTGTATCGGTATTGGTAACAAACAACCGGTAAAGTCAAATTGGTGTACTTTAAGTTGTAAGTTTTAAAACTAACCGTTGTATTATAACACCGATAAATCTCAATGGATAAATAAGGAGATGTCAACACATTTTTTATTTATCCTGTTTTCTTGTGAAATCTCTTGAGCTCGTGTGCAATCAAAGGCGATTGGAATCTTGTTAAGTAATATTTGTGCAAAAAGTTCAAGTAGAGAGATAGTGGTGTTTGGTATTTCTAAGGAGGGGGTATTCAACTTTGTCTGAGAAAATCTTGTTTGAAGGACATCATGGCAGCGCCAATATCGACTCTTGTGTTGGTTGAAGCTATCAAAGATCCCCAACTCGAGTTCAAGCTGCATCCAACGAAAGCCAGTGAGATCGACATGACCAATGCTTTATCATCTATGCCCTTCGATGTATTGTTGGTAGAAAACATTCACTCCTACATTCACTACAAGCTCGAAGAACTTGGAAGCAAGTTCATTCGAAATGAGTTTAAAGGGTTTTGTGTTAATGATCCATTGAAGGTAGAATTTCTATCTTTGAAGACCAAGGGTTTGGCTAATGTTGTTGATTTTCATGATCAGTTTCATGATGACTAGGTTAGGTATGTACTGAGCAGGGTTCATGATCAATTTTTGTGGTTGGAAGCTCAAGCACCAATCAAGATTACAAAGGAGGTGATTCGAAGAGTGACAAGGTTTAGTGCAACCAGTGAAGCATTAACCCTAAGAACGATTTCATCATCTGAAGTCATCCAGTTAACCAAATCCCGATGTGATAGTAGAGAAATGACAATCACACATATTGAGGATGCTGAAGTAAGATTTGCCTTTGCAGTGCTGGGTTATAGGGTTTATCAATCCAGCTGGATGAATAGTGTGTCGAGCAATGCCATACATGTTGGCTATCAAATTATCAAGGAGAATGCAACCTATGATATCTGTGAGATGATTAAAAGTCAATTTATGGTAAACATGGAAAGAATTAAGAAGGACAAGAAACAATCCTTCAAATATGGCTCACTTCTGGTATGTATATTTTTCTATGTGCAAAACTTTTTCCCCGATAAGGGTAAGGTAGCATGGTCCAAAGAGAAACCTATCATGGTTCAGATAGGTGAAATGTATAGGGATCTAGGAGATAATTTTGGTTAAACAATGTGGGGATACTTTAAATAATTCCAAATTAGGATGCACAAGAGGGAAATAATTCCAACTGGAATAGTACAAAAATACAAAGACAACATTTGTTTTCTTGTAGACATAGATTGTTGTATCATTCAAGAAGTTCAACCCAGAACCTTTTGGGTTCCACCTATGGGCTATGAAGCTGCAGTAGATATTGTTAAAAATCATGTCAATATGCTACTATCCAAACTGATAGACTCAAAGGCAAAGAGATTTGGAACCTATGAGGAGGCAAGCTCCAAAATAAAATAGGAACTTTAGGTGCCAATTATGAAAAGAAAAGTGAGAAGAATGATTGATACTCTTGACAAGAAATATGGAGGTGAAGCATTCGGTGTCACTACCTCCACCAATTCTAGTGAGAAAACATGGGTCAAACCAAATAAAGATGAAGAATTAACAGGAGGAAAGAAGAAAGTGTCAAAGACAAAATCAAAGGGGACTGCAACAACCAAGCCTACAACATATACAAAAGATAAGGATTGAGGTACTCTTGTATCATCCCCAAGTAAAGATAGACCGGTAGGAGTGACATATTCCAAAAAGAAGAAGAGTGAAGGAAAGGTTGATCCAAAGATCAAAAAGGATGAGAAAGAGGGTGATATCATTGACACCCAATCAGATGTGGAAATTAAAGAGGTTGGAAGGAGTAGAAGAAACAAATCTCCAACAATTTATGAAATGGTCCATGGGATCAAAGAGTTTGGAGTTTTGTTTGGTGTTGGGAGAACATATTCCCTCGGTAATGAAATATACAAAAGGAAAATGGAAGAAGCCCTGATCTGGAACTTGGACAATTTTTGTAGCACTCCTAGTGAATTATATGGCATAATCCCATCAAATTTCCGAGATCAAATTGAAGGGAGATGTAAAACATCTCTAGCTACTAAAAAGGAACTCAGAATAAAATCACTTATGGAAGTGCAACATGAATTAGACCTTGATCAAGGTTCACTAGTGGCTGAAGCATGCATTCAACATTTCAAATAAGGAATAGAACTGGGAGAGTGGCAGTAGGTGAAGTTGGAGAAATGCACACTAAAGGTGTTGCCTTGTGGAAGAAAATTATGGATCAACAAAATGAAGCTTAAGAAGAAATAGAAAAAGGAACAAAACAGGACCTAGGTGCAGCTGCCCTTGACAAAGAGAAAGGTAAGGAAAAAGACTCCACTGAAGACTTTGATACTTTCATAGTTGAGGACATCATAGGAAATGTTGTGTTAGACATTCCCAATCTGACAAAGGATGTTGAACAGCCAGTTCACACTTCACCGGTGAAGGAAGCTAATCAAACTAAGCTTCCCGGTCAAGACGAAGTGATAGTTGAAGATATTCCTTATGAGGATACACCTCACAAAACTTTATTAACACCAAATTGTATTCTCTCTAAAGAAGGAAAAGAGGAAGAGAAGAAAATAGAGGAAGGAAAAGAGGAAGAGAAGAAAATAGAGGAAGGAAAAGAGGAAGAGAAGAAAGAAGAGGATAAGAAAGCAATGATGGATACTCCTCCGGCAAAGAGGGAGTTAGATTTAGAAAATGAAAGTGAGAAGAAGAAGGTAAGAATCATCACAAAAAATAGTATAGAAGTTGAGACTATAGAAAGGAAGATGAAACATAGGAGGAAGAAGAGGGAGACTCGATCATTGATATAAAGAAAATGACTCCTAAGAACCTGATGAAGATTTAAAAAAAAACTAAAAATGCAAGCTGAAAAGGCTAAGTTAAGAGCAAGAAAAAGGAAGGAAAGAATTCTCAATTCTACCAAAATAATTATTTCTGACCTAATTACTGACATTGTTGTTGATAATACTGCCCCCGTCATTAATCAATTAAATACTCTTGTTACAACAATCAGTTCAGAGGCAACTGATCTAGAGAAGGTTGCAGTAAGGAAATATGAATAAAAAAGAGGAGATAATTTAATGGAACAAATATCAGTTGGAAAAGTTGCCCTCTCTACCCTAACAGAAGAAGTTAGAAATATACTTCAGGAAATTGGTCATTTACTGGTTAAATCTTCAAGTTTTACCGATTTCATCAGAGATCTTGAAGACAAAAGAAATCAGACTCAAAAAGAAATTCAAGATCTGATAAGTTCTTTTGATCCTCTCACCAATTCAGCATCAACTTTCATTGGCAAGGTCAAACAACTCAATTAGGAAATCAAACGGTTGAAAGAAGAAGAGGACAAACGAGGTCTTATTTTGTTAGAGTTACAGTGTTACTTGGCACCAATTATTGAATTCATGCAAATGAACAATAAAGAAGTCGACCGCCTCATAAATGAACTTGACTGCAAAACAGTTGATGATATGGAGGTTTTCATTGCATGGACACTTCACCACCATGAAACAGGTAAAATCTTCATGGGAATCCTCCTTGAAAGTAGCTAAAGAAAATTTCAAGGATCTTTTTGCTTTACTTTAAACAAAAGAAGTCCTTTTGTATAGTCTTTGCAATTCATGGCAAAAGGGGGAATTTTGGAGTCTTGTATAGTGTGAGTTACAGGGGTCAGAAACAGAGGCTAGAACCATCACAGTTTTGTAGTGTTTTGTAGTATTTGCCACCAATGCCAAAGGGGGAGTTTGTTGGCATTCTAGTGCATTTTGTATGATCAGAGAATGATATGGTTGTCATTGTTGGCAACATCATTTCCCAAGTCGTCACAATCTATCAGCAATAAGTTGACTAGTATACAATGGTTAACCGGCTAAGTAGTGTGTAGATATGCTTAGCAGTGAGTAGACCGGCACACAAGAGGACAACCCGTAAGCAACGAGTAGACCGGCACATAAGAGGTCAACTGGCAAGGAGAGAGTAGATCGGCACATTGGTATACAAAAGGTAATCGGTAAGTATATTTTGATCGGTACACCGGTAGTCTATAACAAACATACTAGTAATGTTTAATTAACATCCGGATAAATCAACAGTCTTCTCCAGTCAATAGATGGCCTTATCGACATGAACGACTATTTTGGTAGAGATTCTTGGAATGATTTATGGAGAGTGATTTATGGTGCGGTAACAAAATTTTGAATAGAATATTTTGGAGGGAAAAGTTGGCGATAGATCCAAAGGGTATTAAATTCACTTAATTCATTTTGATGAGGTTGTTCCTCATGCGGAGAGTGTGGTGAGAAAGTGTGAATGCAGGGGGAGAAAAGCATAATACAGAGATGAAGGCCAAAGAACCAGCATAAGTATAGAGCCGAAGGATAGAGAACTGGCAGAGTGAAAAGCTAAATGTATAAGCAGGAAACCGGTGGTGTGCAAAGAAGATACAACCGGTGCAGATAGAGTTTGTTTTTATAGTGTGGTCTGATCAAGCTATCGGTAGCTACTCCAACAGATCATCCTTCTATTTCTTTCTAACCATTGCAACCAAAATCCTTTATTAGGGTGGACTCTAACAGGTCCCATTGTAAAAATCCCTTAACATGGTGTCATCTTAATTGATGATCTTAAGACCTTTAACAAGGCTACTATATACACCTAAAAATTGTTTGAAGATAGTTAATTAAATAAGCAATTATTTAATTAGTCCCCCTTCCTAATTTAATTAAATTCATTAGGCAATTTGATTAAATTCTCCCTCTCATCTACTTATTAATAAATCTAAGGATTTATTTAATAGGTTCATTTCAATAGTCCCCTTTGATTAATTAATTCAAATTAATTAATCCTCCCCCCCTATTTCAATCAATTCATCTAATCCTCTAAGTAGTTAAAACAAATCAATTTATGAGTTGTTGAGAATTAATTAGTTTTTTCCTATTATTTGAATTTTTAAATTCAAATTACCCACATGCCTCCTAACTTCTAACCACCTAACCTAACCATCCATCTAACCTAACCCATTCCACCTAACCTTGGGTTTAACCAACCCTATCCTATCTTGCACATTCTAACCACTTTATCCTAAACTCCTATGGTGTGGATATTTTCTTCTTGAGACACATGGCACTTTGGCCACATGTCTCCTCTCTTGGACACTTGCCCTTTTATGAGCAAGGCTCCTTGACACTTATCACCACAGAGATGACAAGTGTCTCTTCCTCCAACCTCTTCTCCAACCTCCTCCAATTTCACCCTTGATATCTTCAGACTCAATCTTGACCGTTTATTCCTACCACCTCACCCCTGGCCTTGGAAATCCTATAAATATCCCCCATTTTAGAGCAATAAGGATCCCATCTCATTATCAATTTAGGCATTGTTACTATAGGCATATCATTTGAGCATTGTTTTTATAAGCAATTGCATCTTAGATTTAGCTTAATTTGATAATTTTCTAGCATAATTGTTGAATCATGTAGCTTAATCAATCTCTTTTCTAGCTTAATTGCATCATCATCATAGCTTAATCATGCATATCATTAGCTTAATTAGTCTCATGGATCAATCTAGTATAATCAATCTCATCTTTGCATATCATTATCATTTCAAATCCTCTGTCTATAAAGCTCTGAAGCCAATAGATAATAAGATGAGAGGGGGGGGGGGTGAATCATACAACCTTAATTCTCAATAAATTCATCAGATTCAACCTCGGTAGCATATACTACAGAATATATAGCTAAAACTGTAAAACATTCAAACTCATGAACAGATAACATCACAACACACATAACACCAGATTTAACATGGAAACCCAAATAGGGAAAAACCACTGTGGGATTTCGGACCCACTAAGAAATATACCCTTCAAGAGTATGCTCGGTAAAAAGCAAATCCTGTTAAAGATTACAAACACATTGCTAGACGTGAACCGGTTAAGGGATTTCCCTCAGATCTGTTAGAATCTTGCACTTTGTTAGAAGTGACCTTGTCAAAGGATTTCAAACACTCAACTAGAATGTTACCTTGTTAGAGGGTTTACAAATAAGACTGTTAGGTCTACTCGGTTAAGAGATTTTTTGTCACTTACAAAATAAATAATAGTAATAAAATATATCTGCAACTTCACATCTGAAATGCTAAAGCATATTCTATTTGCTCAAAACAATCTTGTCATAAGACTTATCTTGTCCCTTGTTGTGCTTGCTGAGCTTCTCACTCTATTCTTCAATTAGATATTCAAGCTTCAATGCTCGGTAAACATTACTGTAGCATCAATGTGCATACATTTTCCCACATACATTGTTCATCAATAATTCCTTATTTATAAACAATTCTAACCGCTTAATCTACTTGATCACATTTCCCATGATCAATCTTAACCATCAGATCATCAAACTTGACTAGGTTCAATGTATCCTTCGATCTAAAAAATGTTTTATCTCGCCTTGGAACTTGCATTCCTTCCTTGGAACTTGTGCTAGGTTATTGCGGTTCAATCTGTGTTGTAGACCTTCCTCTTGATTTTCCATTGCTGTAGATCCTTAACAAACTTCATGCATGACATAGCAATCATTTATTCATCTCTAGCTCATCAGCATCCTTCATTAAATAATGCTTGTATTCATCCAATGCGATCTATTATAACTCGGTTGTTACTCGGTTAACACTGAACTTCACTCGGTAGACATTCTACCTTCTTTAACCGATATCGATAACCTTAGGGTTTACCGACTAGGCTCTTTGCTCGGTGACATAGTACAGTATTAAACTTATAATCAACAACATATTTAGGATATCAAAACAATCAAAACAACATGATATCATCATTGTCTAACTTCGGTAATAGTTGCCCATTTGTATAACTTATTTCTCCCCTTTATTGTCACATTTTTTCTGTTTCACTTACCGACCAACATACTTCTCAAGATATGGCAACATCATACTGAATCATAAAATCAATTGCTTGACATCAATGACAAAATAATATTATTGAGACAGTAATCATCCTTATTTAGTTATATCAATAATCTCCAACAACCTTCTCAATGCCAACAATCTCCTCTCTATTGAAATACCAACAATCTCCCCCTTTGGCATTGATGGCAATACCAACTTTTAAATGGCAGTACCAACAAATTCAGATTCAGATTGTTGTGTAGACTTCTCCGGTTATCCTTAAGCTATTTAAGCTTTCTCCTAAAGTCTTCTCCCCCTGTCATTGGCTTTCTGTTATCTTCTCTATTTTCTCCATTTATTCTTCTCCCCCTTTGACAACAATGCCAAAAAAAAGAAAGAAAAAAAAAATTAATTTAGGGTTTCTTCTCCTGTGAAGTGATTGCCTCGTTGTGTTGCACATGTATCATCTCAGACTCGGTCAGAGCAACTTGTCTCTATCCACAATTTCCTGCACACCTTTAGAAAATCTCCTAAAGTGCGTAAATCAACATCAATCCACAAATAATATTCTATAGAGTCATTTAATTGATGCTTTCACCAAACTCTGTCAGTGAGTAGAAGATAGGGGTAGGACCCCTAACTTGCTTCTGAGATACTTGAAAGTGTCCCTTGGTAGTGCCTTTGTGAAGATGTCTGCAATTTGCTCCTTTGAGCTAATATATTCCAACACAACTTTCTTCTCTTGAACTTCTTCTCTGAGACAATGATACTTTATAGAGATATGCTTTGTCTTAGAGTGCTTTACCGGATTCTTTGAAATGTTAATGGCACTAGTCTTATCACAAAGTATAGTTACTAGTTCGGTAACCTTTTCATTTATACCTTCTAACAGTTGCTTGATCCATGCTATATTGGTACAATTCAATGCTACAGTGACATATTCAGCTTCAGCTGTTGACTGTGAAATGCATCCTTGTTTCTTGCTAAGCCAACTTACTTGTCTTTCCCCTAAGAAGAAAGCTCCACCACTTGTGCTTTTCCGGTCATCAATGTTCCCTGCCCAATCAGCATCAGTATAAACTTTTAAATCAAAATCATTCCTTTTTTCATAAACTAAGCCATAATCTTCAGTGCCTCTCAGGTATCTAAAAATTCTCTTGATTGTTGTCATATGGGTTTCTTTGGGATCTGCAAAAAATCTTGCAACTATTCCTACAACATGTGCTATATCCGGCCTGCTGTGAACAATATATTGCAACTTCCCAATCATGGATCGGTAAAGTGTCTCATCAACAAATGCAGATTTGTCATTCTTTGATAGCTTACAATTAGTAGTCATAGGAGTACTTACCAGTTTAGAATCCTCCATTCCAAATTTCTTCAAGATTTCCTTTATGTACTTGGATTGAGTAATGATAATTTCATCTTTCATTTGTAGTATTTGTAAACCTATAAAATACTTTATCTCATCGATTAATGACATCTCAAATTCTTTGCACAATTCATTTCCAAAGTTCTTGCATAGAGAATCATTTCCACAAAAAATAATATCATCAACAAATATGGCCGAGATCATTATTTCATTGTCCTCATCATTCTTCATGTACATATTGTTGTTTTCACTTGTTCTTATAAAACCAATCTTGATTAAGTAAGAGTGCAGTCTCTCATACCATGCTCTAGGTGCTTGTTTCAGACCATATAAAGCTTTGTTCAATTTACATACCTGATCTTTATTCTTGTCTTCAAAAAATCCTTCAAGTTGTTCAATATAAACTTCTTCTTCTAGTATACCATTCAAAAATGCAGATTAACATCCATTTGATATACCTTGAAATTTTTGAAAGCAGCATATACCAACAATGTTCTTACTCCCTCAAGTCTAGCCACAGGTGCAAAAGTCTCACCATAATCTATTCCTTCTTCTTGAGCATAACCTTTGCAAACTAGTCTTGCTTTGTTTCGAATGACCTCACCTTTTTCATTTAGCTTGTTTCTAAAAATCCATTTTATACCGATTATAGTTTTGTCCTTCGGTCTTGGGACCAATGTCCATGTTTCATTCTTCTTGATTTGATCAATCTCTTCTGTCATAGCATTTACCCAATCTTCATTGTTAAATGCCTCTTTTATTATTCTCGGTTCAAATTCAGATATCAAACATGTGTTTTGTCTCAGTTTGCTTCTTGTCATTACTGGGTCATCCTTATCTCCTATAATTTGACTTGATGCATGATTTCTTCTGACATATTTGGCTAATATAGGCTTTGTATGATCTTCTTCATCACTTGGTAACTGGATACAATCTTCATGTTCTTCAGCAACTTTCTCGGTAGGACTTCTTCGTTGAACATAAACAAATTCTTCATAATTTTCTGGTTCTTTGGAATTTCCTTCATCATTTCTTTCTATAAATTCATCAATTTTCACATTTGCACTTTCCACTATTTTGTTAGATGATTTGATCAGACATTTAAATGCTTTACTTCTAGAAGAGTAACCAAAAAATGTTCATTCCTCGCTTTTCTGATCAAACTTCCCATTTCTGTCATCTTTGTGAACATAACATCTGCTTCCAAAGATTTTAAAGTAACTTACATTAGGTTTCTTATCATACCAGATTTCATATGGTGTCTTCATAGTTCCTTTCTTCAGTTGCACTCGGTTCAGGGTGTAGACTGCAATGCGTATTGCTTCTCTCCAAAATGTTTGAGGTACCCTATTTTCAATCATCAGGGTTCTGGCACAATCTACAATAGATCTATTTCTTCTCTCAGCTATCCCATTTTGCTATGGAGTTCTCAGTGCATATACTTGCCTTTTTATACCATGATCATTGCAGAATAAGTTAAATTCATCAGAGGTGAACTCTCCTCCTGTATCAGATCTAAGACATTTCAGTTGTCTTCCTGTTTCATTTTCAACTCTTTCCTTGTACCATTTAAACATTTGAAAAGCTTCTGATTTTTCTTTTAAAAAAATAACTAACATCATCCTTGAGTAATCATCCACAAATAATATGAAATATTTATCACCATAATAACTCTGAATTTTCATGGGACCACAAAGATCAATGTGTACAAGATCTAAAATTCCTTTAGAGGTGTAGGACTTACTTGTAAAGCTTGATCTTGTCATCTTACCCATCTGGCATCCTCGGCACATAGCATTCTCAGGTTTTTCCAAGCTCGGTAGACCTCTTACTCGATGCTTCTTACTTATTTTGATCAGATTATCAAAATTTACATGACAAAACCTTTTATGCCATAACCAGGTATCTTCTATTTTGCATATAGACATTTGTTCCGAGTTGAGTCAAGATGAAATGTATTACCTCTTGTTTGAGTCTCGGTAGCAGCTAGCTTTCCATGCTTGTCATGAACTTTGACAATTCCCTTCTGAAATTCTATTCAGTATCTTGTATTGTTTAGTTGTGCTACACTCAACAAATTGTATTTCAAACCTTCAACCCAGTATACATCATTACATTTAGCATTGTCAAGAAGTGTGATAGAACCTTTACCTTTCACTGGACATGGTGCATCATTACCAAATCTTACATAACCTCCATCATAATCTTCTAATTTTACAAACTTGTGTTTATCACCTGTCATGTGATGAGAGCATCCACTGTCTATGATCCAAGAATCATTATTATTTATGTGAGATATTAGGGCTTTTTCTTCATACCTTTCTTCATCTGATCCATCTTTAATAGCCACATAAACAACTTCCTCTATTTCAGTTTCATTAGATTTATCATCGTTGGATTCCTCATCAGCTACTAGGCATGTCTTTCTATCTCTCCTTCTAAAGTCTCGGTGTCCTTTGTAGTGATTTTCTTTATGTCTATCTTCTCGGTATTCTCCCTTTTCATTAGATTCTTTGTTAGGGAAATTAGAAGCCATATGTCCTATTTTATCACAATTGAAACATTTCAAAGGTAGCTTTCCTTTATACTTACCTTTGCCTCTCGGTAACCTTCTGGCCAATAGTGCTTCAAACTCTTCTTGCTTTCTGATTTCCTCATATAGTTTGTGTACCTCTTCCATGTTTTTATGAAATCTCTCAATTGCTCCACTGTGATTTCCTTTAGAAGACTTATTTGTTCTATCATTATAGTCATTAGATTCACCAAGATGAAAAGAACTGAATGCAGATTCAACTTTATTTACCGAAGACCCACTGTTATCAAAATTACTTAACTCAAATGCATGTAGCTTACCGATAGTGGCATCCAAAGAGACTGGCATGTTTGGTATAGACCTTAACTCATTGATTGCAGATACTCGAATGGCATAAGCAAGTAGAAGGGTTCTCAATAACTTACTTGTTACATCCTTTTTTTGAATGGTTCCTCCTGCTCCTTTAATTTGATTGACAATTTCCTTTAACCTTGTACTGTATTGTGTTATATTCTCACCTGCATTCATTCTCATGGATTCAATTTGTCCTCTTAGACTATCTACTTTAGCTCTTTGAACATGTTCATCACCACCATACACAGATATGAGCTTAGACCACATTGCCTTTGCATCATTACAGCCTTCTAGATCATTAAACTCTAAGTCAGTCAATGATGATGTTATTTCAATCATAGCTTGAATATGTTCTTGCTTTGCCTTTATCTATTCCATTGTCATTGGGTAGGTGCTCGGTGCAATGTAATCATTCTCCAAATAATATGTTGCATATTCTCCAATTCCTGATAAGTGCAACTTCATCCTTTTCTGCCATGTGGAGAAACTTGACATGTTCAGCTTTGGTGCATCCCTTTTATACATCTTCGGATCTTTGCCTCAAGTACCTTTAAACTTTTCCTCCAGAATCCAAAGCTCTGATTCCAATTGTAAAGCTCTGAAGCCAATAGATAATAAGATGAGAGGGGGGGGGTGAATCATACAACCTTAATTCTCAATAAATTCATCAGATTCAACCTCGGTAGCATATACTACAGAATATATAGCTAAAACTGTAAAATATTCAAACTCATGAACAAATAACATCACAATACACATAACACTAGATTTAATGTGGAAATCGAAATAGGGGAAAACCACTGTGGGATTTCAGACCCACTAAGAAATATACCCTTCGAGAGTATGCTCGGTAAAAAGCAAATCCTGTTAAAGATTACAAACACATTGCTAGATGTGACCCGGTTAAGGGATTTCCCTCAGATCTGTTAGAATCTTGCACTTTGTTAGAAGTGACCTTGTCAAAGCATTTCAAACACTCAACTAGAATGTTACCTTGTTAGAGGGTTTACAAATAAGACTGTTAGGTCTACTCGGTTAAGAGATTTTCTGTCACTTACAAAATAAATAACAGTGATAAAATATATCTGCAACTTCACATTTGAAATGCTAAAGCAGATTCTATTTGCTCAAAACCATCTTGTCATAAGACTTATCTTGTCCCTTTTTGTGCTTGCTGGGCTTCTCACTCTGTTCTTCAATTAGATATTCAAGCTTCAGTGCTCGGGAAACATTACTGTAGCATCAATGTGCATACATTTTCCCACATACATTGTTCATCAATAATTCCTTATTTATAAACAATTCTAACCGTTTAATCTCCTTGATCACATTTCCCATGATCAATCTTAACCATTAGATCATCAAATTTGACTAGGTTCAATGTATCCTTCAATCTGAAAAATGTTTTATCTCACCTTGGAACTCGCATTCCTTCCTTGGAACTTGTGCTAGGTTATTGCGGTTCAATCTATGTTGTAGATCTTCCTCTTGATTTTCCATTGCCATAGATCCTTAACAAACTTCATGTGCGACATAGCAATCATTTATTCATCTCTAGCTCATCAACATCCTTCATTAAATAATGCTTGTATTCATCCAATGCGATCTATTATAACTCAGTTGTTACTCGGTTAACACTGAACTTCACTTGGTAGACATTCTGCCTTCTTTAACCGATATCGATAATATTAGGGTTTACCGACTAGGTACCTTAGGGTTTACCGACTAGGTTCTTTGCTCAGTGACATAGTACAGTATTAAACTTATAATCAACAACATATTTAGGATATCAAAACAATCAAAACAACATGATCTCATCATTGTCTAACTTCGGTAATAGTTGCCCATTTGTATAGCTTATTTCTCCCCTTTATTGTCACATTTTTTCTGTCACTTACCGACCTCTTAATATTCATCAAAACATACTTCTCAAGATATGGCAACATCATACTAAATCAGAAAATCAATTTCTTGACATCAATGACAAAATAATATTATTGAGACAATAATCATCCTTCTTTAGTTATATCAATAATCTCCAACAACCTTCTCAATGCCAACAATCTCCTCTCTATTGAAATACCAACATTGTCTAGGTGTAGTCAAGTCACTGGGATTGCTTATCTAGATTTGAGAGAAAATCCATACTCGCATCTCTTAGGGGGTGGTAGGTCACTTTGTCAGGGTTCATCTTTGTTTGCTTATTACTTGCTAACCATGTTTGTAATGATCTATTGAGTGTTTTGTGTTGCAGCTGCAAGTATTACACTTCACAAGCACGACATTTTGGTGCCCATCGTGGGGCTGGTAAGCTCATTTTTGGCCTCTTAGCATCATCAAATTTCCAATTTAGCAAGTTTCTGGCCAAGTCTGATTCAAAATTTCATATGAGTTCCCTTTTTACCTCATACGATTTCCTTTGTGTCCTCGTACGAGCAAAGAGAATTGTCGTACAAAATTTTGTTTCTGTGTTTTGAAAACAGATTACATTTTAGGGTTTTCATGCTTCAATTTGATTATTACTAATGCTAACCCTAGTCTATTTGTGAGTTTTTCAGCAGCCTAACTGGTTTTTGGAGGATGATTGTCGAAGATTATGCTTGTCAAAGCTTCATTTCATCCAAACATCATGACTACTAATGCATCTATTTTGCAGGTTGCCTAGGAGGACTCAACCAAACTTTATGTCTTCTTTAAATTTTATAGGCACACTTTTTTTTGCTAAAGGAAATGAACAATCATGTATTATGTGTTTTGATGATAGGTGAGTATGCTCTGACCTTTCCTAGGTGATCAAAAAGCTAGACTCATCTTTTGCTTTCAATAGTGCATATCTTTAGTGGGCTTGCCCTCTCGAGGAGCTAATAACTCTAGGCCATTAAGGCGGGTGAGAGAGGAATGACCCAAGTGGGAATGGCTAACACCAAGTACTCCAACCCACTATAAAATAAACATGATTTTATGAAAATCAAGTCAATGGAAATGCTTAGGAATAGATCTCCTTCATACCTTCGGGTATATCAAACCTTGGTTTTCAAGGCTAGGAGACCTCTTAATTGAGTTTATATCCCGATGCACCGAACGGATCCCTTACTAGTTCCAATTAAATTAGAAGCTACCCAGTTCACCTCTAAAAGGGGGATAATCTTTGTGCAAGAGAGATAGTAACTCTCCCAAGACACTTGTCATATCATGCCCCCATTAGCATTTGGAGTCGGATAATACGATGTTGAGAATCCATTGTGTGAGACTCAGTGACCGTATTCTGATTAGCTATTAGGTGTGTACCTAAGCTTGCAAGCAAAGGTTTTCTCTCTCAACCAACTTCCTTAGGTAGCGTAATGTGCTTGAGGTCACTTATCATATCGCATGTTTGTTGTGTCTTCATACCTAAAACAGATAATCAAACCTTTAAAACTGGAAAACATAAGCAAAACATCAAACTTCATTAATCAAAATTCTGCCAAACAAACATTTTGTCTCTGTTATGTTCTCTGTCGTACGATTTTGTTATTTTATCATACGAGACATCGACTTCATTGCATGGTCCAATGAGAATTGTCGTATGAGCCAATTTAGCAGAAAAATTGGGGTTATCTTTCATCATCCGGTCCAGTGAGAATTGTCATATGACCTAGTTTAGTAGGCAATTTTGTGTCATCATTTTTCGTTTGGTTCTATGAGAAATCTCATATGATTTTATGTCTTCTATCGTGCGAAATTTCACGTTTTTCATATGAGCCTGTCTAAATTGTCGTTCGGGGCTGTGTAATCTGTCGTACGAATTTATGTCTATGTCTGTCCAGAACTGTCTTCTTGCATGTCTTTTTCAAATCTATCATATTTGCTTGGTCAGTTTACAGTGAGCATAAACACTTGTCATCTGTCATTCTGTGCTTAGATTGTCTCCTTTATTGACTTGGTCAAGTTATCATCTATCAAATCAGACTCTAGAAATAGACACCTCAAGATTTTCAAGTATTTGCCTTCAACAAGTTCAAGATCTAAACATCTCAAAGTGCATAATCACCCTCTTTGATAAACTGATCACTCAAAAACATAGTTTCTCATTAGGATCTATCATCCTCTATCACAAAACTACAACGTTTGGTCAGGACAACCTTGTCCCACATCATAGGATATATCGTTCCTATTGGACTTGGTTTTTATCAAAATCATCATCATTGCACTCCAAAACTGAAGATCGAAAAACTTGCAAACTTTTAAATACTTGAATCACCTTTTCGTGTCATATCACTTTATCGCATTAAATTGATAGTTGATCACTTATCAAAACAAATTTTGGACAATCGAATCCTAGCGCAATATCTAACACATGTGTATGCCCGTTCTAACCACGGCTCAAAGACAAAAGATCATAGAGACGGAAATCAAAATATTGGAAATAACTGAAGATTATAGAACCATGGAACACAAAGATGAAATACAAGTTGAAGAAGAAATAACAGAACAACATGTCAGAGACATAAAAAAAATCCTCAATTCGATAAATTTGTGCAGAAATTATTGGAGGGAGAAAAAGAAAAATATTTCCTATGTTAGCAAAATCTAGTGTTACACTCCCCCAAGATTTTGATGTGAACAAATTGACACAAAATAAAAGAGACCCTCCCCCTAATAACGAACAATATGAAGATATTTTTGGTCTCAAAATGAATGACACGCCAATTCCTAGTAACACCAGAACCAATGAGGAAACTTACATTCCCAAAAGGGATGAAGTAGAAATTCTGAATAATGTTCAATCCAATGAAGATATAAGAAGTGGTAGAGATGATACAAAAAGAGATCCAGATCCTCCTAGAATGCAAAATAATGGTTATGCAAGAACAAATCATGTTGATAATCCTATCACGACTCTCACACAACAAATACAAACACTGCAAACACAAATTCAAGATATGCAAAGAGGAAATGTTAGAAGATACTCACTTCAAGAAATATGTCCTTATCCATTCGACAAAAATCTAAACATGATACCATTTCCTATAGGATGTGAAACTCCTTGATATGAAAAATATGATGGAAGCATTGGCCCTCAAGATAATATATGAGAATTTTGCACAATGAGTATGGAGTTTGCACATGAGGATACCTACTTGATGAGATTATTTCTGAAAAGCTTAACTGGACTAGCTATGGAATGGTTCTCCAAACTTCCACTTGGAATCAGGTCATTCTCAAAATTGGTGGATAAGTTTGTTTCACAATACTCTTACAAAATACAACATGAAGTAACAATGCTAGACCTATGTAATGCCAAACAAAAGAGTGGACAACCTTTCATGACAATTTTACAATGATGGAGATGGTTAGCTTCATGATATCCTCATACGGTGCCAGAGTATGAAAAAATGGACATATTCATCGACAACCTAAATGATCAAATGAGTTATTATCTAAAAATGCAAGGAAATAAAAGTTTCAAAAAGATTATTGATAATGGAATCAGAATGGAGGAAGCCATGATAAAGAAGGGTGAGTTGAAAATATACAAAGGAGTTAACCCTCCTAACAACACTAATAACAACAATCACAATGATAAGCCAAAGTTTTGGAATAGAAATTATAATATCGTCAATGATGGAATAGTGGATAACAACATGTGAAACCAAAGAAACCGGTTTTTAATTTATCCCATCACTCAGCAGCGGCTCAGCAAAACAATCATCACCAAAAAGCAACTATCAAAAATTTCTTTCGAAAACAATTTACAAACACTAAAGACACTTCTCGCAAACAAATTGATTACTTTTCAAGAAGAAACAAACTACAAACCTCAAGTAAAACCACCTTAGTGGAATGATAACCATTATTGTGATTTCCATCGAAATAAGGGAGATCACACAGATAATTGTCAGCAGTTGAAACATGTCATCCAATATTTGATTGAAAATGGATAATAACTATGGATGGACATACAACAAATGAATCTCATACAACTTTTAAAACTCTTCTTCCAAACTATGAGAAGGGTGAATCATCAACAACAAATAATGGTAAGGGTAAAGCAAAGGTAAACTACGCTCATACATATGATAATGTGGTAAATGTGATTGTAGTTAAAGAAAAGAAAAATCAAGAACTACTCATGCTATCAAAAGAAGCAAAGCTAAAGTTGTTTTGTCGGGTCCTACAACAAATACGTCATCCACTACAAAATAATATAATCTAGTGGAACAATTATAGAAAATGCCCGCCCAAATATCCATCTTAGAACTATTAAAGCTTTCACCTGCACACAAAAAAAATCTTGACCAAGAATTAGTAGATACAACAGTGTCTAAAGATCCGGATATAGATCAATTCCAAACCATGGTGGGACACCTCATGACCCCTCACTTCTTATCATTCGCTGAAGAAGACAACATGTCCTTACAACATCCCCATAATGCTCCCTTGCATATCAAAGTCATCATTAATAAGACACCAGTTAAATTGTGTCCTAATAGATGGAGGAGTTGGCTTAAACATTTGCTCTTTGAGTCTAGTTTGTGCTCTAGGTTATTTAGAAGATGCAGTTGATCCCCGGAAAAAGATCACCATTAAAGGAAATGATGAAGAAGAATGTTCCTCTAAAGGAATTATGATGTTACCCATCATAGTGGGACCTTTATAGAAAGACACAGCATGCCAAGTTCTAGACTTGGACTTAGCATACAACATACTCTTGGGAAGACCCTGGATACATGACATACAAGTTGTTCCATCAACATATCATCAGTTCTTAAAGTTTCCCTACAATGGGCAGGAAATCACGATCTCAATAGATTCAAATCCATTTCAGTATTGTAGTAATCTCAAACCAGCTCAAAAAGTCATTGTTCCTCATAATAGGGAGACATCATCTTCAAACACACAATCTAAAGAAAAATCATTTGCCTCAATTTTTTCAAGTATGGAAAAACAAATGCAGCTAAGAGATCAAGGGAATGGAGAATATTCAATATCACAATTACCCCTTTCTCCTAAATCCTTTGGATAACCATCAAACTCTAAACAACAACCAATTGTGAAACATCTTCCGATATTTGATGGAGCATTTGTTAGTGCTGAGACCTTATCAGAGGAAACATAAGACAAAGATGTACTACAGTGGCTATACAAGGACAAAGAATTTCAACAAAAGATCAACAATGTTTGCATACCTATAGAAAAGTATGGAAAAGGATTTAACATTCTCAGAAAGATGGGATACACTGGAATAGGTCCTATAGGGAAAAGAAAAGAAGGTATATTAGAACCTATCCAACCTTATACTCAACAGGCTACAGACAAAACAGGCTTAGGGTATGGACAAGTTACTTTACCAGAAGACACATCTTTCAGCCAACAACAAGAGGAATATGAAAAGAAATAAGAACAACTGGCAATTGAAAGAGAAGAAACATCGGCTAAGAAACAAACACAAGCAAACATGAAATGGGAAAAGAAGCAAGCTTCAAATCAACAGGAATAAATAAATAAAAGTACCTCCCAAACAATCTTAAATCACAATCAAAACAAGCATGAACTGGGTAATAATCAAGGAGAACTCATAGTAAGGTTGACAAAACTCAATCTTAGTCCTAAAGAGGTTGAATATGAAAGAAGAAAAGATATAACAAGAAAAGTTGAAGAAACAAATCAAATACTATATGAACAAATCTATAGATTGCAGGCTGCAAGTGATACATATTCTAACAAATGGGAATGGGATTCCTATCACTCTGAAGAAACAACTAAAGAAAATTGCTTTGAAGAAGATGTAGGAGTCGATTTGGTTCACATGTATGCAGGGAAAACGCTAGGAACTAACTCACTTGAATTAGAATCATATTCGGTTGACTTGGACTTAATCAAGGATGATCAGGAGCTCCTAGTGCGAAGTCATTCTGATGAGAGTACCATTCTAGACATCAACATACATATCCAAAACTTTGATACATCCATCATGACCCTTGATACTCTCGGAACATCTCAACTTGATGACCCCTTACCTCTAATACACCCCAAACTTATTGATTGGGAAAATGAAGGATATACTGTCATTGATACCTTTCTGAATGACCACGCCATATCTGTATATCTTAATGCAATCAAACCCGCAACAACTCTCACTAGGAATTTAAGCAACACATCTTCCAGTCAAGTGGGTGCCAAATCTCATAGTCGCAAAAAGGAAAATAAAGAAAACAATATAAGGTCTAATGCTGAAAACCATTTCTTGGCAACATTAGATCAGGAAAAAGTAAAAAGAAAGGACGCATCTAATGATGAAAACCTCCTCAAGGCACCGGAAGATGGGAGATTGGGCACTTTACCTGCATACTATCAAGAAAGGTCATCCATTTTGATTGAACCAATAGAGGCAATTAACATTGGGACAACAGAGCAACCAAAGATCCTACATCCAGCAACTTCTCTGTCAGAAGAAGAAATGCAAAAATATATGGAATTCTTCAAACGAAGGCAAAGCAATTTTTCCTAGTCATATGCAGACATGTCAAGGTTAGATCCAGAGCATATTATGCATCACTTGAATGTCAGTCCAAGAGTCAAACCAGTTAAACAAAAATTAAGGGAAATGCATCCGCATATAGCTCTCCTAGTCAAAGTACAATTAAATAAATTATTGGATGTCGGATTCATTAGACCTGTAGCTTATCCTCAATGGGTATCCAACATCATTCCTATTTCAAAACCAGATAAAAGTATCAAAATATGCACAGAATTCAGAGATCTTAATAATGCATGTCCAAAGGATGACTTTCCTTTGCCTAACATTGACATCATTGTAGATTTAACTATTGGACACTCCATGTTTTCTCTAATGGATGGTTTCTCTAGATAAAATTAGATTAAAATAGCACCTGAAGATCAAGAAAAGACAACTTTCACATGCTCGTGGGGTACTTTCTGTTGGAACGTCATGCCTTTTGGACTAAAGAACGCAAGTGCTACATATCAAAGAGCTATGACAATGATATTCCGTGACATGGTGCATATATTCATGGAAGACTATGTGGATGACATCTTGGCCAAATCATACAATAGAGAAGACCATATATGAATACTAGAAAAGATCTTTGACGGGTTAGAACAATATAAGCTACAACTCAATCCTAAGAAATGTGCCTTTGGTGTCACTTTGGGTAAGCTATTGGGATACATTGTTTCAGCTAGAGGTATCGAAGTAGATCCACCTAAGGTCAAAGCAATCATGGAGATGACATCTCCCAAGAATATAAGTCAACTCAAGTCACTCCAAGGAAGACTCCAGTCGATCAAAATATTTGTTGCTCAACTGGCAGATAAATGTCAACCATTTACACATCTATTACACAAAAATATTCATTTCAAGTGGGACCATCAATGTGAGGACGCATTCAACAAGATCAAGTCATATCTCATGCAACCACCTATCCTAATGTCACCAATTCTAGGAAAGTCGTTGTTACTCTATGTATTGACCACTGAAGTATCATCAGGAGTTATGCTTGCACAACAGGATAATGAAGGAAAAGAATGAGCCATCTACTACATCAACAGAACATTAGTGGGATACGAGCTCAACTATTCCCCAACAGAAAAAACATGCTTGGCGGTAGTTTTTGCTTCTCAAAAATTAAGACACTATCTATTACCTCACTCCATCAAGTTGATAGCTAAAATTGATCAATTGAAGTATTTACTCAGCAAGGCAACATTAATAGGATGACTAGCAAAATGGATCACAATCCTGAGTGAGTTTGATATTGAGTATGTAGACAAAAAATCTACAAAGGGACAAGTCATTTCAGACCAACTAGCGGAGGCACCACTTCAAGATAATCATCCTTTGCAAATTGAATTTCTCGATGTTGATATCAACAAAAACATGGCAATTATACTTTGATGGTTCATATACACAGCATGGATCAGGAGCAGGTATTCTATTCATCACACCACAAGGTCATACAATTCCAAAAGCATAAAAATTAAGCTTTCCATGTACCAACAATACAATAGAATATGAAGCTTTGGTTATAGGTATCAAAATGGCTATAAAATGGAACATTACACAACTTCAAGTCTTTGGAGACTCTCATCTCTTCATCAATCAAATTAATGATGATTATCAAACAAAGGACAAAAAGTTAATGCCTTATAAAAATATGGTTGATGATATCAAGAAATACTTTGTAGAAATAACTTTTCAGCAGATTACAAGGAATGATAACAAAGCAAAAGATGCCATGGCTACACTTGCTTCTCTCCTTCAGACATAGGAAAATCAACACCGTTATGAATTCTTGGTGGAAGAGTTGTTTTACCCTACTCATAATTGTCCCAATTCCCAAACTATTTGTCACCTTGTTGGGCATGATTCCTCCTGCTATGGCCAAACTTATACATACCTGAAAGATAATATCCTCCCTCCTGACTTATCGAAAAAATCAAAAGATAAACTTTATTCGCCAATCCTCCCATTTTACTCTTGTCACGGATACCATATTTAAATGAGGTCTAAACAGTACTCTTTTAAGATGTCTCGAACAAGAAGAATCTGAGAAGGCCTTACATGAAGTCCATAACGGCATTTGTGGCACTCATTCAAGTGGTCTTACCCTTTCAAAAAAACTCATATGCTTGGGCTATTATTGGCCATCTATGGAGCGAGATTCTATTCAGATAGCTAGAACATGCAAACAATGTCAGATTGATGGGAATTTGATTCATGCACCAGCACAAGAATTTCATGCTTTGGCAACATCTTGGCCTTTCTGCCAATGGGGTCTTGATCTAGTAGGAAAGATAAATACTTCTTCATCTAATGGTCATAAATTCATCCTTGTAGCTACATAATATTTCATAAAATGGGTTGAGGCAGTACCTCTCACAAATATCACATGAAAACAGATTGTTGCATTTATCTTGAACTACATCATCTGTCGCTATGGAATACCCATGACCATTGTCACTGATAACGGGCAATTGTTCAAGAATCGGGATGTACAAGAGCTATGTGAGAAATTCAAGATCCAACATAGATTTTCCACACCCTATTATCCACAAGGGAATGGGCAAGCAGAAGCATCAAACAAAACTATTCTAAAAATCCTCAAAAGGATAGTGAATGATGCTGGCAGAGATTGGCATATTCAATTGAACCCTTCTCTATGGGCCTACCGTACTAGTATCTGCACAACAACACGTGCCACACTTTTCTCTCTTGTTTATGGATCAGAAACAATACTACCAATAGAAGTAGAGATACCTTCTCTACGAGTATCATTAAAAGGTCTTATCCCAGATGAAGAACAATGAGTGTCTCGATTGTAGGAGTTAGAATTAATCCATGAATGAAGACAAAATGTCTTTGATCATTTAAAGGTATATAAACAAAGACTGTCCTGAAGTTATAATCACAGGGTCAAACCATGAGTCTTTCAAGTTGGGGAACTAGTACTAAAGGAAAATCCATGCAACCAGGCAGATCGAGATAAGAAAGGAAAGTTTGAACCAAACTAGTTAGGTCTGTTTCTGATCACAACAGTATTTGGGTCAGGAGCATATTAGCTATCAACACAAGACAAAGATCAGCTCGATGAACCCATCAATAACATGCATCTAAAGAAATTTTATGTCTGAAAAAGCAGAAAAATCCCCAAAACAGTGAAAAAGCAGAATAATTCAAAAAAAGTGAAAAAGCAAAAAATCCAAAAAAAGTGAAAAAGAAAAAAATCCAAAAAAAAAGTGAAAAAGTAGAAAATCCAAAAAAATCAAATATGAGAAAAAGTGGAATAAATCTAGATGGTGAAAACCTGGCAAACATGCACTATTTGTCCGCTAGCTCTTCCATCTATTAGTTCATGCATCCTTCCGCTTGCATTCATTCAACGTTGTTCATATCCATCATAAAGCCTTGTACATATGCAGGCATCCCGGATGGCTTCTCACCATGGTTTGGTACATTGGGTATATCATATTGAAGTTGTTTATAGGCTTGGGGCAAAATCTTGCACCTAGCTGGGGGCAAAATATTTGATCTTTTTGAGCTTAATCAAATAGGTAGAACAATAGTTAGGCAACCCTTATCAAGCAAAAACTAAGACACATCCAACATTGAACATGAGATCAAATTATCAACCACAAACTATCACAAAGTCAATCTAAGCACATTTACATACTTTTCAATGGATGATATCTTTTGGATAATGATTTTAGCATGATTGTTCAACTTTTCTATCTTGATTTTCACTGTCATGATTTCTGAGTAACTCCAGGATGTCTCTGACTAGAGGAACAAGGAAGGAACATGATATTTTTGGTGTCTGTTGTCTGTAAATTAATCATTAATAACCCAGTGACTAGTTCGATCATAGCTTTGCATTTCATTTGCATTGGCATTTGCATTTAGCTTGCATTTCATTCTTGCATGGGATCTCGCATGCTCATTCTATCCAAGGTTAAATCTATCGCAAGAATCATCAAGGCATCATCATGAGTTTATATGCAATCAGAATGATGACTCATCTCTCTCCAGATATTATCAACCCAACAAAAATCTTATATTCCCCTCTCAACAGAACCAACATCAACATATCTAAATCTTTCTACAACTTGATATCAACAAATTGCCAGTTCTATACCCAATCAACCTTATCAATTCTATTAATCAATCGCATCTAAATCAATCCTATCATGTCTTATACAGGATGTATATTTCCTAAAACCAGACATTCTGATCATGTCTTATACAAGATATATTGTTCTTGAAACCAGATGCTTTGATCATCTTTTTCTTATATAGGAGGTGTCATTCCTGAAACCAGACTGAATCTCAATATTATCAATCTAACCAATCAAGCTTTATCAATAATCAAGAAACTACATCACTGTGATCATAGAACTCGCATTTTCATCAACCACAGTTGTAGAAATTGAATCATTTCTAATCGGGATATCAATTTTGCAAAGATCCAAACACTCCAAAGGTCAATTATCTCAATTGATCTCTCAAGGGGGCATCATCATACCGCAATTTACCAATCAATGTCTGGGGCATCCTATCGAACCAATATCATCATCAAAATGAGATTATTCTTTGAATCAATGTGTCATCACAACTTGCTTCAAAGAGGGGCAAAATGTGTACACCTAAAAATGGTCTGAATATAGTTAATTAAATAAGCAATTATTTATTTAATCCCCCTTCCCAATTTAATTGAATTCATTAGGCAATTTGATTAAATTCTCCCTTTCATCTACTTATTAATAAATCTAAGGGTTTATTTAATAGGTTCATTTCAATAGTCCCCTTTGATTAATTAATTCAAATCAATTAATCCTCCACCCCCCATTTCAATCAATTCATCTAATCCTCTAATTAATTAAAACAAATCAATTTATGAGTTGTTGAGAATTAATTAGTCTTTTCCTATTATTTGAATTTTTAAATTCAAATTACCTGCATGCCTCCTAACTTCTAACCACCTAACCTTGGGTTTAACCAACCCTATCCTATCTTGCACATTCTATCCTCTTTATCCTAACCTCCTATGGTGTGGATATTTTCTTCTTGAGACACATGGCACTTTGGTCACATGTCTCCTCTCTTGGACACTTGCCCTTTTATGAGAAAGGCTCCTTGACACTTGTCACCATAGAGATGACAAGTGTCTCTTCCTCCAACCTCTTCTCCAACCTCCTCCAATTTCACCCTTGATATCTTCAGACTCAATCTTGACCATTGATTCCTTCCACCTCCCCCCTAGCCTTGGAAATCCTATAAATATCCCCCATTTTGGAGCAATAAGGATCCCTTCTCATTATCAATTTAGGCATTGTTACTATAGGAATATCATTTGAGCATTGTTTTTATAAGCAATTGCATCTTAGATTTAGTTTAATTTGATCATTTTCTAGCATAATTGTTGAATCATGTAGCTTAATCAATCTATTTTCTAGCTTAATTGCATCATCATCATAGCTTAATCATGCATATCATTAGCTTAATTAGTCTCTTGGATCAATATAGCATAATCAATCTCATCTTTGCATATCATTATCATTTCAAATCCTTTGTCTAGGTGTAGTCAAGTCATTGGGATTGCTTATCCATATTTGAGAGCAAATCCATACTCGCATCTCTTAGGAGGTGATAGGTCACTTTATCATGGTTCATCTTTGTTTTCTTATTATTTGCAAACCATGCTTGTAATGATCTATTGAGTGTTTTGTGTTCTAGCTATAGGTATCACACTTCACAGGCATGACAACTACCTTTAACTGGTTAAAGGCACTCACAGGCCTTAGATAAAATCCCTTAATCGGGTGACACCTAACAGTGTCTTTGTAATCTCCTAATAGGGATGGCTTCTTACCAAGCATACTCCAGAAGAGTACAAATTTTGTGAGTTCCTACTCACACAGTGGTTTTATCCCATTTGGGTTTCCATGAGATAAATCTTGGTGTCACTATGTATCTTTTCATGCATGCATAATCTTCTGCAGTAAATGTTTACATTGATGAATGATAAGTTACTACAAATTTGAGTTAAATGTTTTAATTGGTTAAAACCAGTAAAGTGTTGATTCACCCCTCCCCTCTCAACACCGGTTGGGACTAACAGAGTATATGGAAGCTACTCATGCTTGTAAAGAAGCAATTTGGCTTAAGAGACTATGTTTAGATATTGAAATAAAACAAGGAGCAATGGCAGTTTATTGTGACAGCCAGAGTGCGATCTACTTAGCTAAGAACTTGGCATTTCATGTCCAAACCAAACACATTGATGTTTGGTATCATTTTATCAGAGATATGGTCGAAGATGGCAAGGTGAAGTTGGTTATGGTAGAAACTCTGATAAATGTTGCAAATTCTTTAACTTAGGTTGTGAGTACGAAGAAGTTCAGATGGTGTTCTAAGTTTATGGACCTCATGCCCCCTAGCAATTGATATATTGTGTTGACACTCCCTTTGCTCTTGCAAAGTGTTCGACAAGTGGGAGAATTTTGGGAAAATGGTGTTTCAACCTTGCATTTACATGTGGTTACTATTTATAGTAATTTTTCATTTGAGCATGATATGGTGCAAAATTATCCCCAAAGATTTTGACTGGCTAGATGAGCATACCGGTAAAGTTTCATCGCAAGATCACACCTAGTTTTGAAGGTATTAAAGTTTCCATTTTGGAGGGGTGCAATGAAAGGTTTAAACTTAATTTTGGAGACTTTAGGCCCTCTGAAATGCCCTAAAAAGTGGGAGTAAATGGTGTAGCGGTTTAAAAGGTGATAGAGCACTTCATGAGCTTTCTGATGCTTCAAATGGTTTGTCAATCGAACACACAACTCACAAGTTATGGTCTTCAGAAGTTTGGACTCCTAAAATAGGAAATATAAAATGTATTGGACACATAAATGAGCTATAAAAGGGAGGGACATGTGTTGATGTGTGTTTTAACACGTCATAGGGCATCTAGTTTGGAGATAAGGTCGGCTATACTTTATTGGGTGGTTTTAGCCCATGGTTTTGTAATACCGATTGACGGTTTCTTGTATTGTATCTCCTATATATGAGGTGTGTGAGATAGAGGTTGTGTGTAAGAGTCTTATGGCTATTGAGTTGTACCTCTAAATATCTAATTAGTGGTACTCCTACGAAGAGCTTACTATGCAAGTATATTGTAATCTATTTCTGATTGCTGAATAATATATTGGGCAACTCTTGGAGTGTGGGGTTTTTCTCCCAGAAGGGTTTTCCCCATGTAAATCATTGTGTTGTGGCATGAATTTTATTATGTCTATTTATGTTAAGATTTTGTAACTATTGTAACAATTTGTAAAAAAAAATTCATCACCCTCCTCTCAAGGTTAGTATAGGAAGTTGTTCCGTTACTTAACTTACAATAATAATACCTCTTTTTTTCACAACTCAGTGAAGGACTGTAGATGTGGAAATTGTTTTGGTCTAGATTATTTATGCTTAGGTGGACAACTTAAATTCCTGCCCAAATATTTCCCAAGAAGTTTTTACAAACTTCTACTTGCTTTTTTTAACAAGATCTCCAAGACTTGGAGAGAGAAAATTATTCTTGAATGCATCCCTTCCTTGGTTTTAATTACATGAACATTTATCTCATGGATCCTATCATGTTGGAGGAGGTGGAGTTTTGTATACTCTAGATGAAGAAAGGTAAGGCTCTTAGACCTGATGACTTTCATATGGAATTATTTTAGGATTTTTGGTAAATTTTGGAGGATAATTTTCATGAAGTTGTTCATGAGTCTTGGGTAAACAAATACTCAAGGAAATCAACTCCACCTTCTTAGTAATAATCTCTAATAAATAAGGAGCTTCCTCCTTGGACTCTTTTCGTCCTATTGCGCTTTCTAATGTCACATTCAAGATTGTCACCAAAACTATTATAAAGCATCTAAAAAAGTGCTAGACACCCTTGATCTATCTTGAGAAATGAGGTTTTGTGTTGGGTCACCCAATGTTATATGGTAATTTTGTGATAGAAAAGGCCATTCAATCTATGCATGCCTCTAAGGAGAAGGCCATGTTCACCAACTTGGACATGTACAAGGATTATGACAAAGTTGATTGGGAATTTCTTCAAAATATTATTTAACTTTTCATTTTTGCCCAATTAAATGGTTGATTGGGTCATGAGTTGCATGACATAAATTTCTTTCTTAGTGTAGATTAATGGAATCCCTTCCTCCCTTTTCTCAGCTTCTAAAGGAGATAGACTATTGAACATGCCGCATGACTAAGATAGGGGGATGAATTAGTCTGGACCTTCAAACACTTAAATACTAATCTTCAAACTTTAAATCACAAGCATATAAACTCAGAAATAACAAATTATGAAAGTATTAAGCACAACAAACACATGAACACCATATTTACATGGAAAACCCAATCAGGGAAAAACCACAGTGAGAATCAAACACACAATATAAATATTATCTATTAGAATGTTGCCTATAGAACACCCTTCTCTTGAGAGGGCTTGCAAAAATAAGGTGCACAACCTTAGGTCAAGATAAAAATGACTTGTAAGCCTAAAACTCACTATTTTGGGGCAAGATATAGAAAGCTGCCAAGAGACTCATTGTCTTCTGATAGAAAAACAAATAGCTTAATTTGATCTCCTAATCATGAAATTAATCTTGAACTATTATGTTAAGTGACCAATATCATAACAAACTTTTCTACTTCCAAAAGACAATCTTTGAACTTTGTCACATTGAGAATATCATCATCAAAGCTCTCCACAACAGTCTTTTGCACATCTCCAATACTAGATCTACTTGTAGGTCTTTCACACCTTTGAAAAATCAACTCACACCCATTCAACACAATCACTAACACATTCACACTTATTTATATACAAGATTAATCATCAAAACCCTTAACTAGGTTGGCCACATATAGAATATATGTTATTACATAAATTAGGCCATTCAAACCTAAAATATCAAATGCAATCCACTCTAAGAGATAGAGAGGACCTAAGAACATTACAATACAACATTTCCAAATGATTCTAACAAAACACACACACTAGCACATCCTCCAAGGTCAACATCAAATAAAATGTGTAGATGAACAAATGAAGCACACCAACCAGTCAGCTTGAAAACATTTTCAATTCATGAAACTTAATGCAAATCTATGCATGCCATGGTGAGACCCATATAAACATCCAAACTCAACCATCAGGGTGTATTCAAACCAAAAGAATATGATTCAAGTAGAATCAACATCACAATTAGTCGAAGACCAAAATAGCTAACACCTAAAACTTTAAACATCATAACTTCACATGCCAATCAAGTTGCCACCTAAAAAATAAACTAGAACACTGCATAGATCACATGAAAAAACTCTCCAAACCACAACACCTACATCCACATATCCAAAAGCCACTAGGCATGCTCCAAACCTATTCTGACAAACAACCTTACTGTCAAAAGTAACAATAATCAACTCTACCAATTGAGCAGTAGAGGACCTGCAAAATAGATAGTGCAATGTTCATAGAGCATATACATCATTTGTAGAACCATAGCATATCATCTTCACATGCCAAAGGAATAAAATTCATTCTTCCACTAAGATATTAAATATTGTTTTCTACATGTTGAGACTTCTATGGTACCATCCTTCCATAAATACATCAACATCTGCACCAAATAATTCTATAGTATTAGAACACATTAAGAGTATCTCCTATATATTGGAACTTCCACTACATCATCCTTGTTTCAACATCTATAACAACTTAAGATAGGTTGACATCAATGACAACACGACACCACAACTTAAGAGTTGATTAGGAATTTTGTTGGTGTAAATAAATATTCATTATGGATATTATTACACTTTACTTCAGTTAACTTAGGATAATGCATCTCTTCGTAGTTTGGATTTGAGACACTTAGGGAAGTGTGCACATAGGGATAGAGCTTGTAGGAGAAATTCCACCTTTTGTGGTCTTATTTTGCTGTTACACTCCACATTCGGTGGGTCATCCACCTCTTGTGGAATATTATATTATTTCTCCTACCTACCCCTAGTATTTCTTACCTACCCTTGTTTCTCATTGAGCCACGTGTCATAATTATGTGCTCGTACATCCATATGGCCTTGCCTATATAAGAAGGCCTATATTCATTGTATTGATGAATCCAGTTGATCATTTTCATATTGATGAGAATACAGTTTGTACTTGTCATTCTTTTGTCTCTATTTTTATACTTTTCATTGTGCCCTTGATCTTGGCAAAATCTCACATGGTATCAGAGCCATTGGGGCTTCATTGATTGGTTTTTGGAGACATCGTGGAAGGCTTCTATTTTTGGATCTGAGGAACTGCACTTTTTGGAGGCATCTTCGAGCATTTTCGACCTCACCATTGCATCCAGGAGGCTGTTTCCATCTTGGAGTGAATTTGGGGGGGTGTCTTGTGTGATTGTGTCTCTCTTTCCTTGTGCTCTTTCATTTTTTTTGCAATGAGTCCTCATAAATTTCCACCTTTAACTCCACATAATTATGCATCATGGAAAATTAAAGTGTGGAGCAAATTAATGGAAAAAGGTCTCACGCATTACATAGATGGAACAATAGTAGCACCACCTAATCCTAAGGTTGACCCTAATGCTCAGTTAGAATGGCTCACTAAGAATTGCATGGCTCTTGGAACTTTGTGTAAGTATGTATCAGATGACCTCATCTTTCATATTGAAAAGTGTACTACAATCAAAGATGCTTGGGATATATTTTAGAAATTGTATGGTCAAGTTGATGAAATCAGAGGTTATAAGATTGACAATGAGCTCACCAACTTGGATCCCAAGAGTTTTGATACAATCCAAGATTATGTCACCAAAGCAAATGAGCTAAGAGCAAAGCTTAAGGATTGTGGAATTGACAAAAAGGATGCTCAATTGATATTCAACTTGTTGGACAAGCTTGCACCAGAATATGCAGCATTTGTGTCTAGCTTCCAAACTCATCGTTTGACAGTGGGGAGTTCCGATGTTATGCCTTCATTTGATGCTTTCATAGAAATGTTGATATTGGAACAATCTAAGTTGTTGAACATGGGGTTTCTCAAGTCTTCAAAGTCCAAGGCTTTGGTGGCTAATCAAGGGAATCAAGGAAGTCAAGGCAAAGATTCCAACAAGAAGAAGAAGCAATCTAAGTCACAACAACAGCAGGAAAAAGGACAATCATCCTCTCCATCACAAGGTGATTTTTCATCCTCTTCCAAGAAGGGGACACCACCTAAGAAGGATAAGCCAACTTGTGCATATTGCAAGAAGTATGGTCATGTTGAGCATCGATGCCACACAAAGCAAGTTGATGAGTTAACTAATCTTCTTAAGAAAAACAACATCAACTTGCCATCTACCTACATAAAGAAGGATTCATCTCCTTCCTCTTCCTCATAGTCTAAGGGAAAAGGGCAAGCATTTGTGGCTACAACAAGTTCTTCACAGTAGTGGATACTTGACTCAGGTGCCTCATATCACATGGGTTCTACAAAGGAGCAGTTTTCTTCATTGGAGCCATCTAAGGTACCTCACATTTACATAGGTGATGATACACAAGTAGAGGTTGAAGGGAAAGGTTCAGTTGACATGGATGATGGAACATTTGAGAATTTTCTCTATGTTCCTAACTTGTCTACCAACCTTCTCTCTACCTACCAAATCACTCACTATGGGAATGGGAAAAAGGTTGAGTTTAGACCAGATTCAGTTGTGGTAAAGGAACTTGATGATGATGCCTTGGTAGTAGTGAGACAAGTCAATGACAACTCAAGGCTTTATTCATTCTACCACTTTGTGCCAAGTTCACCTTCTAGGACCTTGCTTACTCATTCAAAATCCGAAAGTAAGCTATGGCATGAGCGGTTTGGTCACCTCAACTACCGCTATCTTCAGCAGCTCAGCACTAAAGACATGGTCACAGGTCTACCTCAAATCAATTTTTCAGAGGGTGTATGTTCAGGTTGTTCCATGGGCAAGCATCCCAAGGAAAAGTTTGATAAAGGGAAAGCTTGGAGAGCTTTGGAAGTTCTTCAACTTGTTCACAACGATATAGCAGGTCCATTTCCAGCACCTTCATTTAGTAAGGCCCGCTATGTCCTCACCTTCATTGATGACTACTCCCACTTCACTTGGGTCTACTTTCTTATTCATAAGAGTGAAGTATTTGACAGATTTCAGGACTTCAAGACTCATGTGGAGAAGCAATCTGGGAAAGTGGTGAAGATTCTTTGCACAGATAATGGAAGGGAATATGTGAACAAAAGACTTGAGGATTTTTGTACATTTGAGGGAATTGATCTTCAGCATTATGTCGCATACACTCCACAACAGAACGGAGTTGCAGAACACAAGAATAGAACTCTCAAAGAAATGGCTAGTTGTGTGATTCATGCACATTCTCTTGATCCCGCCTTTTGGGCCGAGGCTATCAGTTGTGCCACACATATCCAGAATCGGGTTCCTCACAAAGCTTTGCAAGGTATTACTCCTTTTGAAGCTTGGGCTAGTAGGAAACTGATTATGAGACATTTCAGAGTCTTTGGGTGTCTAGCATGGGCTCGCATACCTCCACAGAAATGCAAGGCATTGGAACCACAGAGTCGACCTTACATATTTGTTGGATATCCTGAGGGTGTTAAGGCATATAGATTGACGGATCTTGAGACACATGAGGTGTTCATTGAGAGGAGTGTTCACTTTGAGGAAACCTCTGCTAGCTTAGCCTCTCTACCTCCTCCACCTTCCTCCATTGTGGATAGTGATGCTAGTGATTCAGATGATGAGACTTCTTCAACTCCGACTCATAGGGTTACACCTCCGACTCATAGGGTTACACCTCCGCAGGGTCCACTTGTAGTTGAGGAGCCTTGTTCTCCACCTCCACCTAGACCTCATTGGGCTCAACAAACACTTGAGTCCGTAGGTTCTCTTGTTGGGGATCCTTCAAATACATGGAGAACTGAATCACAACATCAGGATCTTCCACATGCATTCATTGCTACCACTTCTAATCCACAGACATTTAGGGAAGCTTAAGGGGTTCCTAAGTGGGACCAAGCTATGGAAGAAGAGTATAGTTCCTTGATGAGGAACAACACATGGGATTTAGTGCATCTCCCTAAGGGAAAGATGGTTTTATGTAAGTGGATCTATCAGACCAAGTTTGCAGCAGATGGTAGTGTGGATAAGTATAAGGCTCGGCTTGTTGCAAAAGGTTTCTCTCAGGTTGCAGGTGTTGAGTATACTGAGACCTTTGCGCCCGTAGCCAAGATGAACTCCATTCGCTTGACACTTGATATTGCCGCAGCTCATGGTTGGGCTATACATCAGATGGATGTGAAGAGTGCTTTTATTCATGGTGATCTTGATGAGGAGATTTATATGGAGCAGCATAGGGTTTCATCCAGAATACTTCCTTGGTTTGCAGACTAAGGAAATCTCTCTATGGCCTTAAGCAGGCCCCCAGGGCTTGGTATGCCAAGATGGATTCCTTTCTTCTCTCCGCAAGGTTCACCAGGTGTCATTATGATCTGAATGTCTACATTTTGTGACAGGATGACTCTCACTTGATACTTGTGCTCTATGTTGATGATTTGATCATTATAGGGAGTACCACATCCATCATTAGTAGGTTCAAATCTAGTTTGCAACACAGATTTGCTATGACTGACTTGGGTCTTTTGCACTACTTTCTCAGGATAGAGATTTCACAGTCACCTTCCGGTATTACACTATCGCAGCAAAAGTATGCTCTTGATCTACTTGCACGCTTTCATATGGCTGATTGTAAGCCTGCCTCAACTCCCTTTCTTTTAGGATTCAAGCTTGAGGCTCAGTGTTCTTCTCCACCAGTTGATGCCACTTTGTATCATCAGCTTGTGGGTAGTCTCATCTACTTGACCCATACACGCCCTGATATTTCATTTGCAGTTGGCATGGTTTCCCGCTTCATGCAAGAACCACATGAGCTTCATTGGAAAGCTGCCAAATGCATCCTTCATTACATCTAGGGTACACATCACTATGGGATTCACTATGCAGCAGGCACAGGACTTCGCTTGGTTGGTTACACAGACTCCAATTGGGTTGGCGATCTTCATGATCATAAGTCTACTTCTGGTTACTGGTTTCACCTTGGTTCAGGCCCCATTTGTTGGCAGAGCAAGAAGCGACATGCTATTTCTCTCTCTTTGACTGAGGCTGAGTATCGAGGCACTGTTCACGCAACGACTGAGACCATTTGGCTCTAGCAAATTCTCACAGAGTTTGGGTTCACCACTCCACGGTCGACAGTTCTATATTGCGACAATCAGAGTGCTATTGCAATCTCGAAGAACCCGGTCCAGCACCAGTGGACCAAACACATCGAGATTCATATGCACTATATCCGAGAGCTCATTCAGGAGCAGGTCATTGATTTGCAATATTGTCCTACAGCGAAGCAAGTTGCTGATATATTCACCAAACCTTTTACTGAGAGTAAGTTCTAGTAGTTGTGAGCTCTCTTGGGGGTGCAGGATGTGTCATTAGGGGGGGTCAGCTAACTTCTCCTTCCTCTCTTATGGGGGGACTTTTTCCTCTTTGAGGTTTTGTCCTTCTTCTTTGAGAGTCTTTTGTACATTCATCTCTCTTTTGGGGGGGAGTTTTTCCCCACTGGGTTTTCTCCCTTTCTCCATTTGTGAGAGATTGCATTGCATGGTTTTGCTTGCATTTTCATATTGTACATGGGTACCTATCATGGCCTAGTAGCTAGGACCCATCTTGCATTGTTGACTTGAGTCTTCATTCCCCTAAGTTGCACTTAAGGGGGGGTGTTGTTGTAAGTAAATATTCATTATGGATATTATTACACTTTACTTAAGTTAACTTAGGATAATGCATCTCTTCGTAGTTTGGATTTGAGACACTTAGGGAAGTGTGCACATAGTGATAGAGCTTGTAGGAGAAATTCCACCTTTTGTGGTCTTATTTTGCTGTTACACTCCACATTCGGTGGGTCATCCACCTCTTGTGGAATATTATATTATTTCTCCTACCTACCCCTAGTATTTCTTACCTACCCTTGTTTCTCATTGAGCCACATGTCATAATTGTGTGCTTGTACATCCATATGGCCTTGCCTATATAAGAAGGCCTATATTCATTGTATTGGTGAATCTAGTTGATCATTTTCATATTGATGAGAATACAGTTTGTTCTTGTCATTCTTTTGTCTCTATTTTTATACTTTTCATTGTGCCCTTGATCTTGGCAAAATCTCACAAATTTCTTCAAAATATATAGTTAGCTTTTTATTTTTATCCATTTTTGGTTGATTGGGTCATGAGCTACATGACATTGATTTCTTTCTTAGTTTTAAATACTAGAATCCCTTTCTCTATTTTCTTGGCTTCAAAGGAACTATACAATGAGATCCTTTATCTCCTTATTTATTTAAGTTGATGGTTAAAGGCCTTGGACACTCATTAAATGGTTTAGATTAAGAGGACTCATTAAGGGATATAATTGAACTCAAAATATTGAATCTCATTCTCATCTTTGGTTTCTAGAAGATACTACTATTTTGGGGATAGCTAGTATTAGAGAAATAACTAACTTCAAGAAAATGTTAGAAATTTACACTTTTTCTGCTAGCCACTATATTAATGAGGTTAAGTCTAACATTTTATTTTTCAACACTTATGAGCATATTCAACATATAATTGTAGGCATTCCACACTTCTGAATCAAAACTCTACCTATGGAGTACCTTGGTATCCCCCTGTCTATTGGGAGCATCAAAAGAGACCAATGAAGGAAAAATTTAGATCGTTTTCACATGCAAGTGATCCATTGAACTTTTAGATGACACTCATTTATTGTTTATTTGAATCTATTAAAATTTGTCTTGAATGATCTGTCTATTTATTGATTTCTAATTTTTATACTCCCAAACATTTCCTCAAGGAGTTTGATGGTCTTTCTTGTTATGCCTTGCATATCTATTCCCCATTAGTTTCCTTGTGTTATAATATGGGTCCCCTGTTGTTGCTCGCTTTTGCTTTGTCCTTTTTCTTTTTGTTCCCTTACCTCGGAACTCTAGAGTCTCGAGGTCTCTTTTTGTTCTTTTACTTTCACCAACCCCAAAACTTCGGACCCCTGGAGTTCCGAGGTTGGTCTCCTTCTTTTTTTTGTCTTTTGTTTTCTTGTTCTTTACCTCAGAACTCCATACTTTCGGAGTCTTGAGGTATGTGTTTGAGTCCTTTACCTTGGAACCTTAGATTCTCGGAGTCTCGAGGTGTGTGTCTGATCCACCCCGAAAACCTTCGATTCCCAGAGTCTCGAGGTGGATCCTTTCTTGCTTGCCTTCCTATCCCGGAACCCTGGACCCCCGGAGTCCTAGGGTAGGATGTTTTGTTTTGTGTCTTGTTGTCAAGCTCGAAACCTCGAGACCCCAGAGTCCCGAGATCCTGTTTAAACTGCTCATACAAACATGTTTGGGAGGGAGTATAAATAGGAATGATGAACTTTTAAAGTTCAATTGTGCTTTCAAATCTCCTTCTTCCTTGCCTCATAACCGCGAGCCTCTGAATTGCCAAGCTTCCTTTTGCGTTCTTGGGCATTTTGATCCACCAGGTAGGTGATTTTTCTTGCCCTTTTGGTCATTTGTAGGTTAGATTTCTTTTTTTTCTTCTTTGTCAGGGTTTTTGTTTTTTGTTTTCTCTTCTTTTCATTTTTTGTGTGTTTTCTCGCGTGCCCTAGTTCTGACCGTGGAACCCCAGACCCCCGAAGTTCCGGGTGGTTTGCTCTTCCCTACCCCAAAACCCTGGAGTTTCGATATTTTGTTGAAGATTTCTTTTGATGACCCCAGAACCCTAGAACCCTAGAGTTCTGGATTATTTCTTTGTGAGGGAGTCCTACCACCTACCCCGAAACCCCAGAACCCTAGAGTTCCAAGGTCTATCTTTTATTAATCCTCTTGCTAAAATCCTATTGGCTATTTGGCTTGGGACCACGAGATCCCGAGGTGAGATTAAATTCCTTACCTGGGAACCCTGGAACCTGGGAGTTCCTAAATCAAGTGCTATCTACCCAACCTAGAACCCCAGAGTTCTGAACTACATCCATGCGTACCTACCCCGAAACCCCGGAGTTCTGGACCTTGTTTTAAAAAGAAAAACTCTGTACTCCAGAAACCCGAAGGCTCGAAGTGAATGAAATTTTTATGTTTTTGATAAAGAACTGATCCTCATTTTCTTCTTACAGGTTCAGGTAGTTAGACGGACTCATCTTCTAGAAAAAGAAGCAAGGATATTGACAAACTTCCAACTACCATGAAATACCACTATCAAGGACAGGTCTACTCCTCAAAGTTGGATGATCAAGTCAAATGGGTCACTGACATGGAAATTGGCCATATTGAAATTGAAGATATCAGAACCCAGCTAAATGAGCCCAGACTAGAGGCCCTACACAGGAGAATTAAAAGATCAGGCTTAGTGGAGACAGCTATTTTTTCACAATCAGTGCAAGCACCGGAATTTATAATGACAATTGCTCAGTTCTACAACCCTGATACTAGAAAGTGCACCGATGCACAGGAAAGGACAATTATAGACTTTTCTCTTGATATGTTGAGATTCGTGTTTGGTATCCTAACCAGAGAAGAGATATTCCTCTCAACTGAAGAGGAGGCTTTAAAGGTATGGAATGAAAAAGTTTCAGCAAATAAAAGGCATATGAATGAAAATTGGTTGGAAGAAGAGAGAAAAACAGGTCTCAAGGCAACAAAGATCCTAAGGGAAAACTTCAAGGAGCCCCAAAGAGACTTGATTATTATGTTGAGCAGGGCCTTTGGCAAGCCTGATTGTAAGCATTTCCATCCATGGATGTTCCAGTTTATGGCCACTATCCTAATTGGAAAAAACAATATTTTGATTGGTCGCAGATCCTCTTTGACAACATTTGCAAACAAATGAAGGAAGTCTACTAGACCCAAAAATTATTTTTCACATCTTATGTCATTTGGGTGGCTATCAGAGATGGAAAGTTTCTGGGACTACAAGTAGAGGGTCAGTTAGGGGATGATGAAGGACAGAAGAAGGTATGGGAATATTATTCCCAACTCCCCCTAGTCAATGGAAAGGCTCATTTCAAAAGAATTAATGATGCCTTCATTTTTCCAGTAATCATTAAATTAACAAGAGACACAGGATATCAGATCAGCCTCGAGGCCATGGCTATTATCTGAGAGTGGGCATGTTGGTTTATCCAAAACCCACTCTCTACTTACATTAGGGTCAGTGGATTCAGAGGGAACCCAATGTTGCTTCCCAGATAATGCAATGATAGAGTAATTTTGTTGGAATATGTAAGGCAACTATTGGGCCTCCAATCTCTCTTATCTTTAAAACATAAAATAGGCATTGATTTTTCAGTATATATTGGATACTTCTCATGCTCAAAGATACAGGTTGCAAAGCTAGCAGAGCCAGAGCTTCAAGATTTGAACTTGAAAGAATATGATTATGCTAGGGAATTTTATGATCCCTACGGGAAGCTCAAACAAGCTATGTCCAAGGCATTTGAGGGACACAAGCCAAGCCTGGAGGATTTTTGGGCCAACCTCTAGGATAGTTTTGAGGTCAGAGAGAAAAACTATAATAGGCTATTTGTGCCACAGATAAGAGATTTCGAAATTGAGACCAATCTCCCTAAAGACCTCAGGGATGATGGAGACCTCCTCGATGTGGCTTATAAAGGATTAGAAATTGATAAGAAGCCCCTCTCCCCAATAAGGTGGTTCACAAATGAGGATGTGAATATTGAAAAGGTTTCTCAAGTGGTCATCAATAGGACCAAGCAATGGCTAAGCCAGAGGGTAAGGCCGAGTGCCTCAAAGGGGAAACCGAAGGAGTGCACTTCAGGGGTACCCCAATCAAGGGGTTATAAGGAGTATGCTCAAAAGATGAGATCACGCTCAAGATAGAATACGTCCACCAATCCTGATGAGTGGGAGAAACATCAAGAAAGCACTGAGGACTTATTGAAGAAACTCTAAGATAAGATGAAGGAATCTGAGCTATTGAAGAAGGCAATAGACCTTGGAGTGACTGATGAATTAGGAGTAGTACCACTCATCAAAGTCCTTCCACCAAGGACAACTATAGGGTAGACTATAGGAGAAGGTACCCAGGAGTAGGAGGAAGAAATAGAAATTACTAAAGATATACCTACTCAACCACCTTCAATAGTTACCACACTAGATCCAGGTATCAACGCCCCTGCACCACCACCAGTTAATATACCCGTAGGGCAGCCTGGGGTGCAAGGCTTCAGGTCTAGCATTGAAGGAATAAGAGTTTCAAACAATGAATCTGACTTAGATCAAGAAGAAGATGATCTCGAGAAAACATCAGCCGCTAGGAGGCGAGAAAGAAGGGGATGAGGCGGAGGACCTATTGAATGAAAGATTAGTTCTAACCCCTCAAGATCAAGAGGACCTCCTGGTGTAGGATCACCCTTCCAAGCTCTTCCTCCTTCTTTTTTTTGTTGGTGTTATGCTTCTTTTGAAGCCATTGTATATGAATAAGAGCCCTGAACTCATTTGTTCTTGGCTACGTCTTAGTTTTAGGTCCTTAGTGTTTTGTTGTGATTTCTTGTGCAGGAGAGGATGAGTGTGCCTTGGATGTGTGTTAGGCCTTATTGGCATGTTAGTGTCCTTAGGTTTGTCCAATGTGGGTCTCGAAGTCAAGAAAAGCAACATTGGGAAAGTTGCTCAAAAGTTGCAAAAGTTGCATGGCAACTTTTAAAAGTTGCCAAGCAACTTTTCCACCATGAGGTCAAAACCTTTAGTTTGGTTTGGAAAACCCTAATATGTGAACACAGACCAAGGCAAAGGTAGTATAAGTATTTACAAGCCCTAAATTAATGGGTTGGATGTCAAACATTGTACGGCCCAAACAAAGTGACCTGACTGTGACTATTTTGTTGGTTACTAGTCAGTTTGAATGAAGCAACCAAGCAAGTTAATGGATTGATTTGCGTGCAAAACTATGTGGAATGTCTTCTATGGTGTAAATAATTTCATTGTGAGCACTTATATTAGGTTTTTATTTTCAGATTGAGTGTGTTTGTAAATAGTTTGTAAATTGCCTTCCCACTATCTAGTTTTGGACTGGTTTGTGTAAATGGATGCATAACTCCATTCTCCATTGTGGAACCACCATGAAACCATGGGGAATGAGAGTGCAGACCTTGTACCATATTTCAATGCAAGCAGGGCCCTTGAAAATGCAGGGAGGCCATATAAAGATCCACACCTAGGCGAGACTAAACAGTGCCCAACTAGGAAAGGTCAAGTTGCAGAGGTCTTGGAGAGCAAGGTTGGTCAGAGGAGAGTGCACCCTTTGGAGGAGGTGTAAAGGAGTGTGTGAAGCACCATTTCTATGAAGGAGGAGCCTCCACCAATCCAGACTAGGTGGCTACAACACAAAACATCCACTGTGACCCAGGCAGACCATGAAACCCTCACAAAACCCTTTAAAACCCCAAACTTCGCCCAAGGCACTGTACGATCACTTGGAGGCCCAAAACTAGAGAAATCCTTGAGCCCTTGCAAAATGAATCGTAGTCCATTTTGGGAGTTTGGGTAGTTTGTGCATCATTTGTGAGAGGGAGCCCTAAAGGGCCGGGTAGGAGGCCTAATTGGTCCTAATCCTTGTAGCCCTATTTTGTAGGCAAAACACAAAATAGTGAAATCGGTAAGGGGTTGAAAGCTTGAAACTTCTTGAAGGCACATGGATGGATTTAAAACATGGTTTAAGACCTCTCCTAACCTTTCTAGGACCTAGGAAGTAGTAGGACAAGCGAAGCCCTTATTAGCCATAGTAAGGGGTTTTGAGTCTCATGAGTAGGTGAGACCTTAGGAGTAGCATTGCAACTCATTGGTGGGTGGATTGGGCAAGGTCAGGGGATTCCTCAAGCAAGGGAAGTCCTAGAGACCCTAGGGTGTGAAGAGAACACCAGGTGATCCAAGGGAAGGATCCAGGAGCATAGTCTAGGCTAGTCTATCCCAAACCCCATCCCATCAGATTGGTATCAGAGCCAAGTTAAAGATTTGTTGGATTGTGTATGTCTCTATATACTGGTGAATCAGTAGGGGAGAGTAGAATGGTCACTAATGCAGAGTTGGCTAGGGAGGTAGAAGAGCAGAAGGAGAAGAATAGACTCCTTGAAGAAGCTATGAGTGAGATAAGGGATAAACTGCAGGAAGTGGTGGATCAGAGGACACAAGGACCTTGGGGAGAAGACACCAAGGACAAAGGCAAGAAAACTATAGACATAGATGACATTATACCTGAACCAGATCCCTTGTTTAATAAAGAACCTTTTGTGAAGGCTATTAAGGCTTTGAACACCAAAGCTTTTGAAGGATTACCACATTTCAATGGAAGGATGGACATTGACACTGTTATGGAATGGATTGAGGGCATGGAAAACCACTTTGAGTGTGAGGGAGTGACAGAGGCTCAAAAGGTTAAGGTTGCCAAATCAAGATTAAGGGGAGCAACTTTGACATGGTGGAAGTACCTACAAGAAGAGAGAGTTAGCATGGGGAAGCTACCTATTGCCAATTGGAAGGCCATGGTGAGCAAGATAAAAGAGAACTACTTACTAGAGGATTATGAAGTCCAACTTCATAAGAAGAGACAGGGATTGAAGCAAAAAGACCTTGATGTGACCTCCTACACCGAAGAATTTCAAAAACTTTGTCTTAGATCCAAAGTCCAAGAAGATGAATCTATTAAGGTGGCTAGGTATCTAAGCGGCCTAAAGTGGAACATTCAAGAGGAGATAAGCCTATGGACTCCTACTACTGTTCAAAAATGTCATCAGCTTGTTGTCAAGGTGGAAGAGAGGAACAAATGGAAAGGAGACTCCAATAACAAGGGTAGAGGCAGAGGTAGAGAACAAATGAATCACTGAGGTGGTTACCAAAGCAAGGCAAATGAGCAGAGGAACCAACGAGAAGCTAAGTTGACTGAACATGGCAGTGAAACCAGTCTCAGAGGGGGCCATTCTAGGGGAAGAGGTGCACAAGGTGTTCCAAGTAGGGGTAGAGGTACCGGCAGAGGTAACTCCTACTTTGTAACTATGAAGTGTTACAATTGTGGTCAATTGGGACACCCGACATATAGATGCCCTGACAAGCCTACCTCATCAAACAGTGGAAAGAGGGTTGCTTATGCACATGAAGACTCTTCAAGCAGTAAGACACCTGAAGTGGACCATATTGAATCAGAGATTGGAGAAAATTTGATGTTCAATAGGGTCTTGATAAGACAGCCAGTCAAGAATGAACCTAAGCATAGGAGAGCATTTTTTAGGGTGAGATGCAAGATCCTTGGTAAAGTTTGCAAGGTGATAGTTGATTCAGGCTCAACTGACAACATCATATCAGAAGAGGCAGTTAGGAAGTTGAAACTTACAAGGATACCCCACACTAACCCATACAAGGTGACATGGTTGAACCATGAGCAGAGTGTGCTAGTCAATGAACAAACTTGGGTGGAGTTTTCTATTGGAGGATACAAGGATAATATCCTTTGTGATTTGTTACCTATGGATGCCTGTCACTATTACTAGGTAGACCCTGGAAATTTGATAGGAAGGTGATCTATGATGGAGAGGAGAACTCCATTTCATTCAAGAAGGATAGCAAGACCTTTAAGATTCAGTCTTTGATAGAGAATGAAGAGGGAACTTCAAGAACACCTAGTGTCTTATTGGCTACTGGTAAAGAGTTCTTAAACTTGCTACATGAGGAGGAGATAGTGAAGTGTGCCATCTTTGTGAAGCCAAAAGGGGAAGAAGACAATTTGCAGGCAGAAGTACCCAAGGAGGTGAAGCAAATGTTGCAAGAGTATAAGGACATAGTGAGTGATGGAACACTTGCAACATTGCCACCAAGAAGGTCTATAAGTCATCAAATAGACTTTGTTCCTGGAGCATCCCTACCTAACAAGGTAGCATATAAGCTCACACCTGATCAGAATAAGGAAGTAGCAAGGCAAGTGCAGGAGTTATTGGAACAAGGATTGATTAAGAAGAGCATCAGCCCATGTGCAGTCCCGGTAGTGCTAGCATCCCAAAAAGGAGGTAAGTGGAGACTTTGCACTGATTTAAGGGAAATCAATAGGATCACCATAAGGTATAGGTTTCCTATTCCTAGAATAGAAGATTTAATGGACTGTTTAGGAGGTGCTATGTATTTCACCAAAATGGACCTTAAAAGTGGTTATCACCAGATTAGAATCAAGGAGGGTGATGAGTGGAAGATTGCTTTCAAGACCACAGAAGGATTGTATGAATGGCTTGTGATGCCATTTGGACTCACCAATGCCCCAAGCACCTTCATGAGGTTGATGAATGAGGTGTTAAAGGATTTCACAGGCAGATTTCTGGTGGTGTACCTAGATGACATTCTCATCTATAGCAGAACCAAAGAGGAGCACCTTGAGCATTTGAGGTTAGTCTTAAAGAGGTTGCATGAGGAGAAATTATCCATCAACCTAGAGAAGTGTGACTTCTTGAAGAAAGAGCTGGTCTACTTAGGATTTATGGTGTCTAAAGGAACCTTGAAGATGGATCCAAGCAAAGTGGAGGCAATCTTGAGTTGGCCTACACCTAGAACAGGGACTGAAGTTAGGAGTTTCCATGGATTAGCTCAATTCTATAGAAAGTTTGTCAGGAACTTCAGTGGCATATGTGCACCAGTCCTTGACACCATAAAAGGAGGCCTTAAAACTAAGTTTAAATGGACTGAGCAGGATGACAAAGCATTTCAATTGTTGAAGCAGGAAGTAGCCACAAAACCTATCCTTCTCCTACCTACTTTTGATAAGCTATTCACTTTGGAGTGTGATGCAAGTGTAATTGTAGTAGGGGGTGTATTGAGTCAAGAGGGAAGACCTGTGGCATTTTTCAGTGAGAAGCTTAATGAAGCAAAGAAGAAGTACTCGGCCTATGACCTAGAGTTGTATGCATTAGTGCAGTCTTTTAAGAAATGGAGGCATTACCTACTTCCAAAGGAATTTGTGGTGTTCACAGACAACCAGGCATTGAGTTACATTAACACTCAAGAGAAGCTTAGCAATAGACATTTGAAATGGATGGAGTACCTCCAATCCTTCACCTTCACCATCAAGCATAAGAAGGGGCAACTCAATAAGGTGGCAGATGCCTTAAGCAAGAAGTTGTTGACAGTTCATTGCAGAGCATAGGAATAGAAGGTTTCAAGGACCTCTATGAAGGAGATGATGACTTCTCATTAGCTTACAAGGTTTGCAAGGAGTTTGAGAACCATTTCCATGGTGAGTATGCAGATTACACTCTCCAAAATCGTCTCTTGTTCAAAGGTAATCAGTTGTGTGTGCCAAGAGGATCTATGAGGGAAAACCTCATCCAAGAGAAACACAATGGCAGTTTAAGTGGACACTTTGGAGTCAACAAAACCTTGGATTTAGTACAAGGGTACTACTATTGGCCAAAGTTGCCAAGAGATGTGAAGAGGTATGTGGAGCAATGTGGTGTATGCCAAAGAGCAAAGGGAGGATCAAGTAATGTTGGTCTCTATCAACCATTGTCGGTCCCAAATAGACCTTGGGAATGTATAAGCATGGACTTTGTAGTAGGACTTCCCAAGACAAAGGCAGGTATGGACAACATCTATGTGGTAGTAGATAGATTTTCCAAGATGAGCCATTTCATACCATGTAAGACTACACATGATGCTAGCTATGTTGCACATCTCTTCTTTAAAGAGATTGTTAGGATTCATGGACTCCCTTTAAGCATTGTGTCAAACAGGGACAACAAGTTCATGGGCCATTTTTGGCAAACATTATGGAGGAGACTAGGAACTAACTTGTCATTTATCTCAGCTTACCATCCTCAAACCGATGGTCAAACCGAAGTTATCAACGGGGTGTTAGGCAACTTGTTGAGGTGTTTAACTAAGGAGTATGGATAGACATGGGACCTAATCATTCCTCAAGCAGAGTATGCATATAATGACAGTGTGAATAGGACCACTGGTAGAAGTCCTTTTGAGGTTGTGTATGGCAGACATCCAAGGGGAGTATGTGAGTTGAGAGACCTTGGTACTTTGGAGATGAAGAGTGAGCAAGCAGAGGACTTCACTCAAACCATCAAGGAAGTCAAAGAGAAAGTCAAGAAAGCCATCCTTGAGTCTACTCAAAAACTGAAAGCAAAAATGGATGAGAAAATGAGAGAGGTTCAGTTCAAGGTGGGTGACTATGTGATGTTCCACTTGAGCAAAGCTAGGATGAAAAGTGGTAAGCCTACCAAACTGCAAATGAAGAGGGTAGGACCTTGTAGAATCCTGTCAAAATATGGTGAGAATTCTTACAAGGTTGACCTGCCTTCAGATTTGGCTATATCACCAGTCTTTAATGTAGTTGACCTGATCATGTACAAGGGTGAGATAGAAGGGTAGATTGAGAACCAAGCCAAGGTACTGCAGGACCTAGATGTTAATGTCTTACCACAATTGAAGAAGCCTATAGTAGAGGAGATCTTGGAATCTAGGGTGAAGAAGTCCACTAGACATTAGGTCTACATGGAGCACTTGGTGAAATGGGCAGGCCAACCTGTATCTGAAGCAACTTGAGTGGAGGAGAGCAAGTTCAAGACACTTGGCATAGACCCGGCTCTCATCTCTTCTTCTATTTCTTAGTTGTGTGCAGAGGGGGAGTATGGTGTAGGAGAACCCTTCCAAGATCTTCCTCCTTCTTTGTTTTGTTGCTGTTATGCTTCTTTTGAAGCCATTGTATATGAATAAGAGCCATGAGCTCATTTGTTCTTGGCTACGTCCTAGTTTTAGGTCCTTAGTGTTTTGTTGTGATTTCTTGTGCAGGAGAGGATGAGTGTGCCTTGGATGTGTGTTAGGCCTTATTAGCATGTTAGTGTCCTTAGGTTGGCCCAATGTGGGTCTAGGAGTCAAGAAAATCAACATTGGGAAAGTTGCTCAAAAGTTACAAAAGTTGCATGACAACTTTTAAAAGTTGCCAAGCAACTTTTCCACCATGAGGTCAAAACCTTTAGTTTGGTGTGGAAAACCCTAATATGGGCACACAAACTGACGAAAAGGTAGTATAAGTATTTACAAACCCTAAATTAATGGGTTGGATGTTAGACATTGTACTGCCCAAGCAAAGTGACCTGACTGTGACTGTTTTGTTGGTTACCAGTTAGTTTGAATGAAGCAACCAAGCAAGTTAATGGATTGATTTGCGTGCAGAACTGTGTGGAATGTCTTCTATGGTGTAAATAATTTCATTGTGAGCACTTATATTAGGTTTTTATTTACAGATTGAGTGCATTTGTAAATAGTTTGTAAATTGCCTTATTATTGTCTAGTTTTGGACTGGTTTGTGTAAATGGATGCATAACTCCATTCCCCATTGTGGAACCACCATGAAACCATGGGGAATGAGAGTGCAAACCTTGTACCATAGTTCAATGCAAGTAGGGCCCTTGAAAATGCAGGGAGGCCATATAAAGACCCACACCTAGGTGAGACTGAACAATGCCCGACTAGGAAAGGTCAAGTTGCAGAGGTCTTGGAGAGCAAGGTTGGTCAAAGGAGAGTGCACCCTTTGGAGGAGGTGTAAAGGAGTGTGTGAAGCACCACTGGTGTGAAGGAGGAGCCTCCACCAATCTAGACTAGGTGGCTACAACACAAAACATCCACTGTGACCTAGGCAGACCATGAAACCCTCACAAAACCCTTTAAAACCCCAAAATTCACCCAAGGCACTGTACGACCACTTGGAGGCCCAAAACTAGAGAAATCCTTGAGCCCTTTCCAAATGAATGGTAGTCCATTTTGGGAGTTTGGGTAGTTTGTGCATCGTTTGTGAGAGGGAGCCCTAAAGGGCTGGGTAGGAGGCCTAATTGGTCCTAATCCTTGTAGCCCTATTTTGTAGGCAAAACACAAAATAGTGAAATCGATAAGGGGTTGAAAGCTTGAAACTTCTTGAAGGCACATGGATGGATGTAAAACATGGTTTAAGACCTATCCTAACCTTGCTAGGACCTAGGAAGCAGTAGGACAAGCCAAGCCCTTATTAGCCATAGTAAGGGGTTTTGAGTCTCATGAGTAGGTGAGACCTTAGGAGCAGCATTGCAACTCATTGGTGGGTGGATTGGGAAAGGTCAGGGGATTCCTCAAGCAAGGGAAGTCCTAGAGACCCTAGGGTGTGAAGAGAACACCAGGTGATCCAAGGGAAGGATCCAGGAGCATAGTCTAGGCCAGTCTATCCCAAACCCCATCCCATCACCTCCTCAAGGACATAGCAGTCAAGCAAGGTGAAACAAAGACAGATGAGGAATATATGCCATTAAATGAAGAGGTGAATGGAAAATTGGGAGAATTACATAAGCAATAGGCTCTCCATACCAATCTATCCTACCAAGCTACCTAACCTCAAGATCCCGAGCAAAAAAAGGCAGAGGAAAGAGATGAAGCAGAGGAGTAGGCGGAGGTCCATGTTATAACTGCAGATATAGTGTCACATCAAGGTGACAAGGATGAAGATATACCGCAATGGCTTGAGTTCACTTTTGAAAAGAAAAAGAGAAAAGTGGAGCTTCCTAAGGTCACTTTGCAACAGGTAATCACCGAGGAGCCACCAAAGGCTAAGAAGCCAAAAACTGTACATCATCTATAAAAAATGGGCTTTGGTGAAGTAATTGCAGATGTAGCAGTTCCACTCCAAGCAGAGTGACAAGCTTCCCCTAAGTATCAAATATCCCAGGTAAATTTGGGTGAGCAAACAAAGTGGGGAGAGCTAGATACTTTGGAGCTAGCCACAAGTGTTGTCAGGGGGTGTGTAGAAAAAGAACATACTTCAAAAATGGAGCTCAAAGCGCAACTAGGGCAAAACAAGTAGTTGCTGATTGAAATGAGAAAACCTCTAGACTCTTGTAGGACTGATGACCTACCTTCGACATCATCACTACCAGAGGGAGAAGTGAAGGCATTAGTGGAGGTGAGACGGGTGGCCGCTGCAGCTAAATCATGGACCCAAGTAAATGCAGCTAAGATTAGATTATTTCTGCAAGATACTATGAGGATATACTGTGGGGCAGTACAGGCAAGTGAAGATTTAGCTTCTTATTCCACGCAATGGGAACAAAAGCTAAGCATTTTTAATAAGTAGTTCTAAATTTTGAATAAAGTATCGCGGTTAGGGGAAGAGACAATAATGGAGGAGGACCTCTTAGGAGGGGACAATTATGAAAACTTGTAGTCCTATGTGTACATTTTGGAGCCGAAGATTGAGATGTTTAAGCATTATATGAAGGATATGATAGAGATTCGGGTTCCTCTCCTCAGAGAAATTTTGAAATATGAGAATTTTGTAAAACATATGCTTGGAACCTTCGATTTAGGATTAACTAGTACCAGAATAATGGAGCAACAACAAGTTTTGAATCGATGGGACGGATACGAGGCTCAACATTTAGGACCTTCGGCCCAATTCGATGTCGCCCTCATGGACAGGTACACATACTTGATCACTCAGTGTCAAGAGGTGGCAGAGATAATAGGGGAGTTAGAGAAAGGAAAGAAGCATGCAAATGGAGTTTTGAAGAAGTATAAATTTAGAATTAAACACGTAGTTGATCCTCCTATCCAAGAAGTTGCATCCATAATGGATAATTATAGAGATTTTATTAAAAAGTGAAGGATGAACATACAATTGCTAAAGATAGCAAGGTTTTTGCATGACCCCCAATTTTGTATTTTCAGTTGCAACTCCAACTCAGGTTCCAATTTTGAGCAAAATTCTGCATAACTACGAAAACGTGGCTCATCCAGCATGGTCTTCGTAGTGCTCATGCAACCCCCATTTCGTAGTAGTTAATTGGAGTACCAAGGTAGAAACTTGCAAGTTAACTGTGACTCCTAGTTTCAGTTCTTAATCTAGATTAGATTTATTTCCTAGATAATAGGGAAGAAAACTTCTATAAATTGAGAATTTGGATTCATTTCTAAGGGTCCCCAAATTGATGATTTTTGGCCCACTTAGAGATTTTTAGAATATTTTTGCAGATTGTTAAGAAGTTGAGTTATTTTGTTATGCATTCATTGAGATTAATATAAGAAGCAGCTTGTAGATTGCTTGATCTACGCCTATATTCTACTAAATTGTTCTATGTAATCTGGTAATGTCTATTATTTGGAGTTAGCAACGTGATTTGATCTTTTTGTTTATCACTTTATGAATCATATTATGCACGTCAATGGTGTATGAGAATTACTGTGATAGGCCATATCGTTGATGATTTTATTTCCATACGTCTATGAAATTGATGATTTTGTAGGTTTACTGGAGGTCCGTTGTTGAATGCTAACTTAGGTAATATCTGATAATTTCTTGGATTGTAGGGAACTAACTGATTAGTTCATTAAGTTGTTATTGTATTGGTTTTATTGTTATTTTCTTGTTCCCTTTTACTCTTCGCAGTTTATTTTCCAGAGAATCTTAAATCATAAAATACAAAAAAAAGGAAGTTCAGCCATTCACGATCAATGAGATTTAGTTTCAACCAGCATACCCCTTAATAGGTACAACCACATCAACCATTGGGCTTCCCATCACCGTCGTGACCCGACTATAGAGACCTTGGGGTAGTGAGTTTTCTCAAATTCATTGCTTTTCAGGAGAGGTAGTAAGTGTTTACATTGGCTACCCGACTTTTGGCGATGTGTCAAAAATAGTCGTCAACATTTCTATAAAATCATTATGGGCAAGAAGTCTTGAAAATCAGGAATGAATATTGGATAGTTGGGAATTAGTTTGTAACCCGACAAAATTTAGTGGCCTTGGTTTGTGTTAGTTAGAGTTCAATTTCCAAGCTTTAGCTACCAAACTATACTAGAGATGATGCAAAAATCTTGATAAGTAGTAGGCAGGAATTCTCAACTTCAAATATTTGGGTAGAGTGGGTGATACTAATATTTAACATATGGAGTTGATTGGGAGAGGCTCATTAATCTATAACACTCTATAAAGGGTTTTTTTCTTATTAAGAACTCATTTAGATAGTTAATAAGGGTAATTGAGCTTTATTCCAAGGTGATTCTTGGGATAATCATCCCTCTATTTTTTCTTCCTTCCTCAACTTTAATTCTTTAATGACATTTTCCTTGAAGTTGGATGGTCCAAGGTTTCTAATTTTAAGCAATCCATTTAGTTGGAAAGATCTCTAGTTCATTAGTGGAAAGATCCATAGAGTTGGCTTGGTGGAGGATATAAAGACAAACATACTACTTTGGTTTCAATTATTTTTGCAATGCCTTCTACTTCTTTGAATGAGTCATACATTCTTTCCTAGGGCCATGATCCAATAGGTATATTTTTAGTTTCTCTTGTTTATCACTCTTTAGTGGTTTGAAGGGTAGAAAATATAGAGTTTCCTTGGTGAAAAAGAATTTGGAACAAGTTTGGCTAGCCTAAGTGTAACTTTTTCATGTGGCTCTTAAGTCATAATAAACGTATCACTTGGGAGAACATAAAAAATATAGGTTATTTGGATCCCTCTATTTGCTTCCTTTTTGGTAGTCATGAGGAGTGCTCTAGTCAACTATTTTTCAATGCCCTTTTCTTTGAAAATTTGGAGTTTCTGGTGGAAGGTGTGGAATAGACCATTCATCCATGCAACTTCTCTATTTGAGCTTTGAATTAGTATGGTAAGACCTCCAACATATACTCTGTTTCTTTTGGTTGCATGTGATATTGGTCTTTCCTTTATTTGTTGGCAGATTTAGTTGGAACAAAATTGATGAATTTTTTAGGGATACTAGAGTAAGGCCATGCAAGTGTGGGTTAAAATAAAATGCATGATCAAAGAGACTATAAAAGCTAAATTCACTTTTGTTGATCCTCTTACCTCTTTCAATTTATGCATCTTCTTACCTCTTTCGATTTATTCCTTGTCAAGCTCTTAGAATTATCTCTTTCTTCTTCCTCTTAGGTTAGGCCTAAAAATACAGATTTGTGTTTCCTTATGGGTGAAAATATTTAGGAAGTGGTCTCCTCCTCCTTGTGGCTTCTTGAAAATTAACACAAATAGTTCTTCTCGAGGTTCAAACCTTGTGCTATTAGAATTGGTAGTGTTGGTCATGATAAAAGGGAGCGGTAATCAAATGTAAGATTGAGTGATTCTTCAAGATCTAATGTGGGATTCATCTATGGGATGGATAAGAGTCGTTTGTGAGATAGATTATGATTTTGGCACGCCCATTTTAAACAAAATTAATTTTCAAAAATCTTCTTCATGTTTAGATTTGTTTCTTAAAAAAATTCTTAATCTAACATCAAACTTTGATTTTATCTCCTTTATCCACATGCCCACAATCGAATAAGGTGGCTAATTGTTTAGTCAAATGGGCTTATCAGGGGATTTATGGTGGGAAAGTGAGTGATTGGGTTGACTTGACCCCTAATAAGTTTCAACATGTTCTTAAGCCTTTTCATGATGACTAAGGCGATTGATGGTTGTTGGATTTGGTCAAGGAGACCTAGTTATGGTCGACGAATTAGTTGGTATGGGTTTTTTATCATTTGGTGTTTTGAGTACCCTTGATGGACTCCTCTTTAGATGCTTGTCATTCTAGAAATTTCTATTTGGAATTGTATATGGTCTACACATATTTAAATGTTTCTTTGATTAATATATATATTTTTTCCCAAAAAAATATTATAACTTCGTGTTATTTTTTGTCGAGTTAAGAAATTCTACTTAGTGCACTTGGAAGGAAAGTGATAAATCTTTCTAATAAATAAGTGTTATTTACAATATTGGTAGGGGATCACTAAGTTTGATTTTGTAGTGAAACTACATTTGTAGGTTCAAGTTATTGCAAGACAATAACAATCATTGTAAGACAACGATATATGACAATTGTGTCCCTAATCTAATCTTATTTGTATGGTTTATGTGACACTTTTTCAAATTTGATATTCCCAAAAAATTGGCATCAATTTTTCTTCACCCCCCAACCAAACTCTATTTCAAAATGGAAGACACTTAGATGTATAATTTATTTCATAATTTATGTTCTTCATGCTTAAGCATTAAGGGTATAAGGAATGTTGAAATAAATTATAGAGACTTATTCTTCCTTGCCAAATTTATATGAATATCTTATTTGTTTTATATTGTGACAAACATATTGTATTTAATCAAGAAACTAGTGTGCATTGATAGGGATACCTCCAAGTTCTATAAGCCTTAAGTGCAAGAAATATCTAATTATCTCTCATTCATTGACCCATCCTCTTAGTATTTTTTATCATAGAAATTTACAACTCATTGGAAATTATTAAATGTAGGTTGGAGAACTGACATGTGGTATTTATGATCGTCTTGAAAGACTCCCTTTATGGATTTGAGCAACTGTTGGTAGACAATAAACAAGCATGCAATAGCCTAGATGTGACTTTGATGTAAGTGTCGATTCTTCAAAATGCTCCAAATCCAAATGTTCTTAGAAATGCTCCAAATCCAAATGTTCTTAGAAATGCTCCTTGTCAATCCTTAGGATGTTCAAATGATTTATGATGATTCATGGATATAAATTAACATTTAAATGAAAGTCTTTAAATACTAAGCCATAACAAACAGTTGTACAAACATATACCATGTTAGCTCTCAACTATTCTTGTATAAGATGATTAGAGTCAATAATTTTTTGATTTTTTTAAAGTCTAGATTCACGTCACATGAGATTTCTCTCATATATCACAAGTCTGATCAAAGACGGGGCATGCTAGATCTCAAGATTGAGAATGAATATACGGAAGTGTGAGATAGTGCTCGAGTGAATGTGTGAAATAATATGCAAATATAATCAAAATAAGATAAAATACATAAGAATATATGTTATCAAGAATGGGTAAACATCATAAAAGAAATCAAACTTAATATTTAAATATATGAAATACCATTATGTATTCATATTAAAGCATCCAATCAAAATAAACTCAAATCTAAATGAACACTAAAAAATAAATGTGTAATACCATACTCATATTTAAAAAAAATATATCTTACCCTAAAATTTAGTCTTTAGAGTAGTTGAGATAGTTTGTGGTGTCATAATGAAACCTTGATTTAATAAATATCAATTATTTTTTATCGACAAAAAGTAATACAATCGTATTAAAGCATTCCATCAAAATAAACTCAAAACTAAATGAACTCTTAACATTAAAAAATAAATAAATATAATACCATATTTTAAAAAATCCTCTTACCCTAAATAATAAAAATCAAATAATGTTTGTTGACCGGAGAAAGTCGCATATTAAAAAGGATAAGCATCATCTTCTCATTCAAAGCGGATAAGACCTCCAAATGAAACCTGCATTCACTCATTGACCACGTGCCCAGTCGTCCTTACGAACACGGATTTCAATTCGCATTCCTCCCCTATTTATTTTTCTAACAACCAAGGGGAAAATGCAAATGTTCGATTTATTTATCTCACGTAGTAGTTAAAATAAATATTTTATACTAGATCACAAGATGGAATCTTGATTTAAGGAATTATATACGCCATTAAAGTTATCTTTAGCGTTATATTCAAGAGTTTAAGAACACTTTTTTTTAATAAATATTTGGTTAAAAATTAGGATCAGTAAAGACACTAAATTTTGAAGCATCGCTTTCTTTATATAAAGGGCCTTTGAGAACCATGGAAAGTGGATTGAGAGCATAATCAATGTGGGGACACACTCTATAACAAAGAGGTTCTCCTTATCACTTTATCACTTTATTAAGCCTAGGCTTTTCTTATTTCAGAAAGAATATGTGAAATTATACAATTTTAATGGTTGGTATGGTATAATAACATTTGTTTGATTGTAGTTTTAAAAAACTTTATCATTGGTATTTATATCGATTTTATGTCCATCTTTATTATTGATTTAGTGGATGTTTGTTGTAAATATTTTTTATTTGTTTAGATCTATTTGATCATTATATTTATTCTCATTCTTCTACTTTTTGTTTCATTGTTTTCATTTTTGGGAGCATCAAGGATGCTAACCGTGCTATAAAAAACATAGAGTTTAAAGAATACAAGCTGGGAGACTATTCACATTACCTACAAAAGTGAGTCAACAAAGCTTCACATGGGAACAAGATTATGAGCTAATTTTATGATATCAAGATTTGATAGAGTTTTGAAAATAATGATGATGGCGTTTTGGCAAATAATTTTTTCAATAAACACCCTTCCCCAATTAAGGTATAGTGTGTCTCAATTTTATCAACTCCAAGCAAGCATGAATCCCAAAAATCTGAAGATGTGGACACAACTCCATGAATCCTCCAAGAATTACATGACCCACAATTAGGCAACTATAACGACTAAATGCTTTTAGAGATTGGAAAACCTCAAAATTAGTGGGTATTTTTAAAACATCGATGAATCTCAATCTCACAGTAGTGAGACTTTCATATTGAAAAATAGAGTTCCCAAGCTCAACCATGACATAATTGTTATGCTACTTATCAATCCTTGCATAACTATAAGAGATCTATAAAGCCATTCATTCCACTTATTTTTCAATATAAGGGGGCTCTAATTGTTCATATCAACACTCTTAAGGTCATTTAAAATGATTTGAGGTTCCAAGCAATGGAGATAAGTAGAATGAAAAAGCAAATAAGTAGAATTAAAAAAGCAAGACATTATTAATTATGACTTGTATTTTGGTTTTCTCAAAATAGTAATAATGCAAATTGAGAATAGATATTTCCTTCCACAAAAATTGTCATGTTAAATAGAATAATTTCAATCTTTAATCCAAAATAATGAAGAGCGCATGACAACTCTATTAAAAAACTTCAACAAAATTTTAGTGAAAATCAATTTTTTGATAATACAACTAATGCCCTTGCCATTGAACTTGTGGTTGTCATTATTGATATCTTATTTCCTTCACAAATAGATGAAACTTAAGATTTTGATGGAGAATATCCATTGTACAAAATATAAAATAACAAAACACAAATTTAGAATACTAATATAATTGAACAATACTTTCTAGTCCTTAATGAATCCATATAAATATCCATTGCATTTAAAATAAGACTTCTATTCAATCCCTCTACTTTTTACATTGTTTATTCATTACTAGTTATGCTCAAGTCTATGCATTATATAAGTTTTGAAGATTCTCTTTATCAAAAAATTATTGGATGATTAAAATTAAAATTAATGGGTAAAATTAAAATTAAGAGAATAAGCAATTAGGTCACACAATTGAAGGAAAACATGAAGCTTGGAGTTTTCCTTATCATTATTTGGTCATATGATCGAATAAAAAAACATAATTAGGTGGAAAAGTTATCTAAGAGGTGATTATTTCAATAAGTTTAATAGTCAAAATTTGAAGTACTATGTGAATTGTATACCATTGTATTGAATGTCATCACATCACTTCATATTGTTATGTACCTCTTAAAATGGGATTGACTTCTACAATTCATAAATAAAAGATTGGACAATATCAAGAGTAGCTATTGATACCAATAATATAGATTGCCAAGGCCCACGTTCACTATCATATCCAAGATTTTTTGTCTTATTAATCTTTGCATATCCACACCTTCACATACCAACAATATACACACACAAAGAATAGTACATGTAAAACGTTTAGGAAAAACTAAAAAAATATTTATATGTAATATTAATTGAAAATAACTAACTATTCCAATAACATTATTATCAAAATGCAATTGTCATTATAATATAATGAATTCCGTGATCCATGATAGAATAAAAATATATATCATACATATAAAATGTCTAGAAAATAAATTAAAATGTTTATATAATTGGATGGAAAAGTTACTTATGGGGTGATTATTTCAGTAATTTTAACTGTCAAAGTTTGAAGTATTATATGAAATTGTATGTCACTGTAATGAATCTCATCACATCACTTCATTATGTTTATGTATGGGCCCTTAAAATCAGACTGCCTTGACAATCCATAAATCAGAAGATTGGACGATAGCAAGAGTAACTATTGATACCAATAATATAGATTGCCAAGGCCCACATTCACTATCATATTCAAGATTTATTATCTTATTTGTCTTTGCATATCTCCCTTTTCACATAACAACAATACACACACATAAAAAATAGTACATATAAAACATCTAAAAATAACAAAACATTATTACCTAAGTATAATTGCCATTATATGAATTTCCATGATCCATGATAGAGTTAAAAAGTGTTGCTCAAAATTGGGTAAAAACAAAACAAGTTACTATTTTGTAAAGGGTTGGCACAAAAACAATGCTAGAAATACATCAAGGAGGACTTGGCTTTATAGTAATAGTAAGTGTCATTAGTTTAAGTCACACAAACACACGCAAGGCCTTCAAATAATGATAAACAAGCAAACAATTATAGAAAATTAAGATTCTTTACACAAAATGACAAAAACTACAAATAAACCCCGTTCACACCATTCTTAGAAACATAGGGTCTGAATTTGACGGTCTCAGAGGCTGTCAAACAATACTAGAGTGACGACTGCTTTTCTCCATTGCCCCTCTCAATGTAGTTGTACCAGTTCTAATGAAAATCATCATTTATATAATTGTTTAAATGTTCAGTATGAGTATTAGGTTAGAATTTCTTTCATTAAAAATAAAATTGAACATAATTTTTTTTGGAATTTTATATTTTTGATTTAACAAGTTTTATTATATTTTAATGGATAGTATAATAGATATATTCAATATATTAATAAGTAAAGGAAGAACGGTGAAAATTTGTATGTATGTCAATGAGAACTTGGTCTTCTAGTGAAGTTGAAAGGTTCTTAAAGAGTCTATTGCCCTTCTTTATCTACACAGTTGTACCGGTTCTATTGAAAATAATTATTTATATAATTGTTGAATTATTCAATTTGAATTTTAGGTTAAAACTTTTTCCATTAAAAATAAAACTTTAAAAATGTAGACAAAAATTGAAATTTCATATTTTAATTTAACAAATTTAATTATATTTTAGTGGATAGTTTAATAGAATAGTTAAATAAACATGACAATGAAAATTTGTATGTATGTCAATGGGCCCTTGGTTTGTTGGTGGAGTTGAAAGGTTCTTAATGAGCCCATGGGAGATCAAGTCTTACTGAGTGCGAGACTTTGACATCGTAAGGGATGAGGCTGGGATCATGCCCTAGACAATTTTGGCGAAATGGGTGCCCTAGATGAATTTGACATAATGGATACCCCTCAATTCATGGCTCTTAGCCGAAAAGGTTTCAACATAAGGCTTGTATTTGGCGAAATGGGTGCCCTAGACAAATTTGGCGGAATGGATACCCCTCAATTCTTGGCTCTTAGCCGGAAAGGTTTGAGCCTAAGGCTTGTATTTGGCGAAATGAGTGCCCTAGACAAATTTGCCAGAATGGATACCCCTCAATTCTTGGCTCTTAACTAGAAAGGTTCAACCTAAGGCTTGTGCCACTGTATCAGATAGCTAAAACACTTTCTGGATAAAAAATCTTCCATTAAAAAACAATTGCATCTGGGGAAGTGTATCAATAATGGTTATAACTAACTTCGTGCACCCACAAATCCTAAACGATACATCGGATTTTGACAATTTTTTTGTTGTTGTCTTTATATGCGACTTAACTACTTATAGCTATTGTTTTGACTTTTGGGTAGTAACAACGCACAATGTGGGATCAGTTATGCACGCAAGGGTCAAAAAGTACACATTTCAAAGTGTTGCCTACTACCTACTTGAAGATGTTCCCACTCAAAATTGCCAGTACTTGTAGACAAATGTCCCAGTAGTGGTGCACAAATGGGCCAATTATGGACCAAAAAAGCTAAAAAGTGATCGATTATTGATACATGTACTACTATTAGAATGCGGTCCACAACTGATGCTCTTCTCCTTTATTGCGAGGAAAACCAAAACAGAAAAAGTGCAAACGGCTGTCAATTTAGAAGGCGCCACTCTGCTGATTTGCAGCTAGGCATATACTCTGGACCCAAACAAACATGGAAAACGGATTATTCTTCTTCTTATTATAGTCTTATATGATAGTGGGACGGTGGGCCCCACAATGCGAGCACAAAAGGGATGACTTCCATGTTCGTTGGATGGAGTGCCTTGTAAAGCAGTGGATAACCTTAGTTAATGCCACGGAGAAAGACGCGGCGATCGTAGATTAACCGCAGTTAACAGGTGGAGTGAAGTTATTAAAAAACGGCCAAGCCAAGAAGATTTTCAAATCTCGGTCGGAAAATCCAGCCGTTAGAACCTGTCGTACTGTATAGTTATTATCAGATGCCAATATTTAAATAACTATTTAATTAAGGTTAAATACTATTATTATATTATTTTATTCGCAAATGCACTTGATATGAAGCTGCATGTTTGTTTATCTTATTTCTAGACTCTTCGTCATTTTTTTTTTCCGCATTCCGTACTTGGGCTTCTCCGCGTTACTGAACCAAAATCTTCTCGACTACATCGCTAAAACTCGATTGTTTTTCCAATCATCACAGCCTGTAGATCGCTGTGTTCTGCAGCTGCAGAGCTGTCGATTGAGCTTGTTCTCCAAGGACAAGGGTTTGATTCCCATTGAATGTTTTCCAGGCCGAAAATTTGCTCAAGAAACAGTAATCCAAGGTACTTGACAAATCGCAGTGGAAATATCTTTTAATTATGAAAAGTGACGGCTTTTAATTCATCTTTGATTTCATGAAAGTTTGTGAACCGTGGAAATTTTAAGCTGGTAAAGGAAAACCCTGGGCTCTGTTGCCTGAGATATTCGCTTTGCTCAGAGCGTGTATTTTTGAGGGTTTCTGCATCGAGGTTTAAGAAATATAGGGCTTAAGACCGAGAATTCGCAAATGTTTGGGGCTGGTTTGCAATTGGAGCAGGGCAATATGGGCGACCGTTCCGGCGATCTCCGCAATAGCAAGGCTTATTCACGCGCTCAGCGTTCACGGTATTCTGCTAATCATAATGGTGGGGTTTCTGCTACCAAGGTTAATAAGTCAGTTGTAGAGAATTGGGAGCCCGAAAATCGAACTTTTTCTGAAGAGAAATGCCGAAGTGTAACCTCATCTGCTTCTCCCAGAAGATCTAATTATGGAAACTTGGATCGCTTCCTAGAGTCCACAACTCCAACTGTCCCTGCACACTATTTGCCTGAGGTATTATTTTTGCAAAATCTTTTCGATGTCTGCAATGAAGTGGGTGGGAATTATGTTGAATTTTGATTCTTTTCTTAATGCGATCTATTCATCATTTTCACAGTTTTAGAATCACCTTCTATTTGGTATCTCTGAGTTTGCTTATGCAAGTCTGTGGTTCTTTTAAACCCCTTTATCCTTACATATGGTAGACCATAGATTTATAGGTTGAGTGACATTCTCAAGTCTACTGTAACAGCATTTTGGAATTTTGTTCGTTTTGCTATTACATTCTTTTTTTAAGGTGCTTTTAATTTTGTTAATTTCATTTTTCCGAATTAGTTAGTCAGCTGAAGTACCCGTTGTCTTTCTATCGTGTGCCCTGTTATTTTACTATGGTTTCTTTGTCACATTTCTGATTATTTTTACAAGGCTTAAAGTTAATTGAATTTTTGCCAAATGATTATTCCCTGAAGAACTCCATATTTTTCTGCTCTTTATCTTGTGATTTTTTTAACATTGTAACATCTTATATATTTTATAGAATTTTTACAAGGCTTGCAATTCTGTTCCTCAGACTATAATCTTGTTTATTCTCGCTGCTCTGTCTTCTTTGTTCTTCGTTTGTTTAATTCTAATATAGAAGATTAGACCAAAAAAAAGGTCATAACCAAGGGCTGAGTAGGTCATTGTATGAAGCCAAAAGCCAAAAAGTACACCAATGTTCCTCTGGCCAAAAAACACAATAACATTCCAAGTGCCCATACAACCCATTTCTTGTCAAACAAAGTTACTTCTGATAGCTAGACATCATCAGATATCTCAGCATTTCCTGTTTCAAAAACTCCTGTTCTATTTTGAATATTATATTATTGGATATGTTGAGACATCTGGGATTTTGTATTGTTTCCAAAAGTTTATCTTTAAGATTTACTGAGAAAGGACAACATTTTTCTTGAAATAATTTTCCAGGATTTTTAAGTACTTACAATGGATTATATTTTGTGTATAATTGATACTATTGTGTGACTATTCACATTTCTAAGATCAATCTACTCGTGATCATGAGCTTTGCATAGATAAGATTGACGTGAGGCGCCTTTTTGAATTGACTTAGGTCTAGCGTTTTTAGCAGTATCTTAATTGTGGTTATCAATCTTTGCCCCGTTCTTGACTCGCTTCCCTCTTTATTTTTTTAAATATGCTCTTCACCTCTTGATTGAGAAAACCCTCTTTGCCGGTTTGTAGAGGTGAGGCTATTGGAGTTTTACTATTTGGAGTGATATTCCAATTCCTCTTGCAGGTGTAATCCTCAAGTCTGTGGACAACTTCCTTTGATGATTGGTGTATGTTCTCCATTAGAAGTCTATCCACAGCTGAGCTCAAGTTTCAGTTGTACTGATGAGTGAATGTTAGGTGATTGGTTTATACTTTATACACCCCATTAGAAAATTTATTCGTGACTGAGCTCAAATTTGAGCCATCCTGATGCGTAAGTGTTTAACATTTGGACCAAGCATTACCAGCTCACAATAAAAATTATTAGCTGTGATTCTCACTGTTTCCTTCCAGTTTAGTTTTCCAGTTGTTGATACAATGATATTCCTTCCTTTGCATTAAAATACAGTAAGGTGTTTCCTGCCATTCACCATTACTTGCATAAACATAAAAGCTTGCTTGATTGTTATTCCACATTGATACTTGGATTTTTTATTTTTCTTTGCTTACCCTTTGCTAATAAGGGTATATTCTGCATTCTTACAGATTATATGAAATGAATTCCTGCTATTTATTTAAGCTCCAATAATTTGTGGTATTATTTTAAGGATTATATTGTTTGTACTTTGTAGTGCCGGTGTAGCTTTGTTATTCAAATGGAAGTGACCCAATTGCTGAATAACTTCAATCTTAGTTTATCAGGAGCACAAAATGGCAGGCTTCTTTTTTCATGGAATTTTCTGACAGGCAGTAGCTTGTTTCTTACCCTAGATTTCTAGTTTATAAAAAACTAGCAAGGCTTTTTTCTATTTGATTGAGCTTTTGTTAATCTTGTACCCTTGTTATCTTATATTTGTTCATCTCTTAAGAGTTAAGACAAAATTCATGGTAACTTTGATGGTTCACAAGGATAAACTTCAGGCATTAATTCGTTTATACTCAAGTAACTTATTGCTCCCATTTGTGGCACGATCATAATTTTGTTCCACAACCTTTGCGTCAGATTTAGTTTTTCCTTCTCCCCTTCTACTTAAAGGATTATCTGCAACATTTATATTGTTGTGTTTAATTCTATTTGCTTTCAACCTTAATTTGCCATTATTCTTTCCTTTGCCAAAAAAACAGTCATTTTGCGTTTTTTTCCTTCACCTATTAGAATAAAAAACTGTTGAATGTTTTTCTTCTTCTCCCTTCAACTTCTTTGTTGCAAATTGATCAAGGAATGTTCTGTGGTTCAACAGACGTGTATGAAAGGACAGCAAAATTGTGAAGCAGAATATTATACTCTGGATGATCTATGGGGTTCTTTTAAGGAACCCAGTGCTTATGGTGCTGGCGTACCATTGGTGTTGAATGGGAGTGATTCTGTTGTTCAATACTATGTGCCATTCCTTTCTGCTATTCAACTATATGCAGTTTCTTCCAGATCTACAATTGGGAAGAGGTACCCTTTAGGCTGGTCTTTCTCTATAATTGCATTAGTTTTAGTCAATTATTTATATGATTTATGAATTCAATCTGTCTTAAGTTTTCTGGAAATGTTCAAATGGACAATCTGTTTATGGTAGCCTTTTGGACAATAAGTTTCAGTGGCTGTTTAATACTGACCAAGATGAATCTGTTTGTAGACATTGCAGTGCTGAGAGTGAAGCAAGTGATTGTGAATATTATAGAGATACGAGTAGTGAGACCAGCAGTGATAGTGAAGCTGATAGGGGCCACAAATGCAGTCATCAATTGTTTGGGTTTGATAGGCCTACTCTAGGAAATCAGACAAAGGGTTGTCAAGAATGTTCTTTCAGCGATGATAGTGAAGGTAGTAATTCTCCTGGCTACCTTGTTTTTGAATACTTCGAGCGAGCTTCCCCATTTAGTCGGGAACCTTTATCTGACAAGGCAAGTTTCTTTTCCAAGGTCAAATATGTTTTTTAATGAGATCATTCTCATGTCCATTTTTTTTCTTGATCTGCCAATCAAATCTCACTCTTTCCTATTTTGATTTTGATACATAGGTTGCCGATCTGGCACGCAATTGCCCCGAATTAAAAACTCTAAGAAGCATTGATTTGCTACCAGCAAGCTGGATGTCTGTCGCATGGTATGTCTGTGATCTAATTTCTGCATTGTTTAAACTTAAAGTAAAAACAAAACATATTGCTGGAAATTAACAAATCCCATAGTTTACCAAAAAATAAAATTGTTGTGGCACAGGTACCCAATTTATAGGATACCAACTGGACCAACCTTACGAGATCTTGATGCATGTTTTTTGACATTTCATCCTCTTGCAACACACTTTAAAGGTCTGTAGCTTCTTGTTTTGTGTCATTCTGCTTGCTTGAACCATAAGCAAATTGTGCAGATTTATATGCACAGAAATTCAGTTTAGTGTTGCTCATTTTGTACAATGTTCGCTCTTAAGTCAATTTCTTGACATTTCCTATTTCTTTGACTCCCTACGTTATTTACCTATATAAATATCACTACCCTTCATTTTTTCAACAGATGGCAGCAACAGTCAATTTGGGATTGAAGCTCAGGCACTCGTTGGTACTGTTGTGACAAATTCCGCAAGGTCTCCAAAGATCTCTTTGCCAGTGTTTGGTCTCGCTTCATATAAGTTTAGAGGGATGACATGGACTTCAAATGGAAGTGGTGAACGGCAGCAAGCACATTCTTTGCTTCAGTCAGCAGATAAGTGGTTGAGACTTCTTCAAGTTGAACATCCAGATTTTAAGTTTTTTATATCACGCAGTGCATCAAATCGGAGATGAAGGCTCAATATCAGAGCTTACAAATTTTGGGGAATGGGCTGGACCGTGTCTTATATGGATGGCTCTATTTATAATTCTGCCATTTTTAAGATTGCACACACAACCTTATCTGAGACAAGTACTTATGTTTATTATTCCTTGCTTGCTCTGAAGAAAAAAAAAGTTACAACTTTTAAACTGCTCTTTTCTAGGCTGCAGATGCAAAAAAAGGATAAAAACAAATAACTTTGTAAAAAGAAAAAAAGTGAATAATGTGAGATGTTGCCATCATATAGTTTTTCTCTTCAGCATGGCTTCCAAATATTGACTGAAAAAAGAAAGAAAAGAACAGAATCAGAGTTAAAAAGGAAAGTCAAGGGAAAAAACTTTGGCCAAGAGATGATTGTGGTGCTTTTTCCATGCATATCTATGCACCAAAAAGCAATAAAATATGTTGCGAGTCAGTTTGCTGTGTGGAGATTCACTGCTCAGATGCAATCGAGAGACATTGGTTTGCTTGTGGCTCCTGTGGCATTTTAAAGAGCCATAATCTTGCTTGTGTTGCCTCTATGGCTCTATTCAAAGATACATAAACCGTTTCTTGCAGGTCAAGATTTGTCATCTGGAGATTCACTGCTTGTATATTGAAGTTAGGTTACTTCCTAATCTGGAATGGCAGTGGAAGATAAATTTTTACAATATGAATCACTGTTGAACACCACAGTAGCTGTTCTGAAAGATGAAATGACATGATAAACTTTGTGGCTATATGATTTTCAAAAGTGTAGGCAGAAAATTATATGGAAAGTAGACAGTTCTCCATTCAAAAGTAATTTCTGAAGCATATGTACATTTTTCCTTCAAAGGGGAACTTGTGTATAAAAAGTATGTGATAGAGCTGGTCATATCGATATATTTTGGAGTAGGAATAGTTGAAACACTTGGTTTTGACAAAGATAAAAACAGAGATGTGTGTTTTGACTTTTGTTGTAGAGATGTCATATGTATATCTCTTGGAGCAGAGTATTAAAATAAATTTTATTGTTTTTTGGCTCGACAATTGTAGTAGTCCAGAATTTTACTATTCATAGAATGCATTTATTATGTTAGATATTTTTTCTCTTGGAATTTAAATGGGATATTGAATTACTTATCAGTCCAATAAGAAAAGCCTTTTTGTCATGATTTCTTTTAGTCCTTTGTGTAAACTGTGTTTTAGACATTCTGATTGATGTTAGTTAATATTTGCTTGGGTGGTACTCAAGTTTGGAAACAATAGGATACTATAGAAGTACGGTATTGTTTTGCCTCAAAAATAAATCTCTATATTCGTGGATTGTATTCATTTTTTCATGAAAGATCTTATGGAGTTTATCCTACCCCAGTGATGATCGTATATGATCTAAATGGTGCCATTTTTATTGGTTCTTAATAAGTTGCTTTTGTTGTTCATACGAGTCCCATGGAGTCTTGATATTATTACTGTAACTGTGTAGAACTTGGCATGCCAAATGTTGTGGAGTTATGGAAGTGAACAAATCTTGAGTTATTATGCAAAACGTCGGAAATGTTTTTTTTTTAATTTACAAAATTTTGTTCAAAAAATGACTCTTTACAAAGATACTAATCCATGTACTTCAACATCATTGTTGATATCATAAATCTATATATGAAGACCTGACCAAACTTGTAACGATTTCATGCAGATGCATAGAAATAAAGAAGTGCATACTCAAAACCTGCACTCAAAACCTCTTGTTTCACACTTACTATAGCGCCCAAATCCGGTAAGCAAGAACTTGGAGATCTAATCGACCATATTTTCATATATGGAGATCTCCCCTTTCTCACCCTTGGTCTTTTATATCATATTGGACTCTAGTGCTCTGCCTCTAAGCAAGATTATGCATGCCTGCATCCACTGCATCCAAAATTGACTTTTGTTATCCAAGCCCTTGCCTTTTCTCACCCTAAAACTTTAAAATTTCTTAAGCAATAAAAAATGGGTAAGGCCTGCTTATAGAAAAAGGTCCAAGTGGAAAAGAGCACTTAAGGCTGCACAATTGAACACTTAAATCATATTAGAGAGCAACCACCCACATAGGTAGCAACAATCTAATATACTAGGATCTCTATTTTTAATCGCCATTGCTGTAGCAACATACACTTGCTTGCACCTCGAGGGCCTTTCATACACATTCCAAGCAATTTTCAGAATCATTGATGAATCATCTTGGAAACCTGACCAAGGTAGGTCCTTAGATGTATGACAAACACTATTTTGCTTAATGTAGGCATGCACCAAGGGCATAGTTAGATGTTGCAGCTTTTTGTTGGAAATTATTGAGGATGTCACCAATTCAATACTGATGCGATAATTTAGGACATTGGCACAATCACCTACGATACCAACATGAAGGCAGCTAGCAAACATATCAAATGACATTAACATTTCGCCATCAGAAATGCTGTTGATAGGACATTATTACTTGTGGCCTTTCTTTATTAACACTTGGCTAGAATGCAGAGTTTATAGCTCAAGTTCAACATTTATATTCCTTCTCTGGACCTCCTTAATTTGTTTGTTTCTCTGCCACCATCCAAATTAGACGACTCTTTATCTTGTCCTTATGATGATCTTATGTTGCCAGCTGTGAAAATAGATAAGACTCTTTAGCTTACTCTAATGATATTCTTATGGAGTTTTATCCTACCCCAATGATGATCTTATGGTAGAATATGAACTAGATGGTGTCCATTTTATTTGTTCTTAATACATTTGTTTATGTGCTGCATATGATTCTCATGGAGGCTCAACATTATTATTGTAGCTTGAGTACTTATAGAGCTAACTATTAAAACATTGATGCCAAATTCTGTGGAATTTGGGAAGTGAAAAAATCTATAATCATTGTGCAAGAACCAGGGAATGTTCTTTTAAAATGTAATAAATTTTTGTTAAGAAAATGTCTCTTTAAAATGCGGTCATTATCATTTCACTAATATATGTCTTTTTACATCATTGGTGATATTAAAAGTCAATGTCTATATATGAATACCTCCAACACACTTAAGTAAGTCAATGTCTATGTATGAATACCTCCAACACACTTAAGTACTTAGGGCATCTAAGAGAACATTTCTTCACATAGGTGGCAACAATCTCATCTAGTAGGATCTCTATTGCTAGACCTGCATTGTAACATACACCTTTTTGCACCTTTTGAGCTTTTTACACATTTTGAGCATTTTTTAATAGTAATGTTGAATAAGATTAGAGATTTGATTAAGGTAGATCTTTAGATGCACTAAAAACATCATTTTATTGAAGACATTGTTAGCATAAATAACTTGTAAAGGGCATAGTTAGAGGTTACAATTTTTTAAAAAGAAATTATAGACGAAGTCATTAGTCAAACACCAATGCAAGAATATAAGACATCAACACAATCGTATGAGATACTAATATGATTGTACAAAAAAGTCAACAAAGAGATAAAATGGTACCATAACTTCTTTGTTAGGACCATGCTTGCTAGGCCATTATTGTTTACATTCTTGTCCCTATTTACACATAACTAGAAAGTAGACTTCAAAGCTCAATTTTTGCATTCGGGATCCTCAAAACCTCCTTCATTTGGTAGCATCTTGGCCAACTCTCAAATTAGACAAGCCTATTTCCCTCCATTCTAATTTCATTTCATTTCTTGTTCATAGTCAATCTCAAATCTTAATTCTTTGAATTTTAGAATCTAAACTACACATCAAATGTTTTATTATGCTTAGTCGTAGATTCTAAAGGGAAAATGACATGTTAGTAATTAACTTAGATTAAACCAACTTAGTTCATCAAAATGTAGGGAAATAAATTGATATAAAATATCCCTAATATAAATTAGGGGCAAATAATAAGGGTTGATAGTATATAATGTAAATATTATTGAGAGGCTTATGATGGTTTAGCTCTATTTTATCAACTTTAGGTAGTTAATAAAGGGTGATCAATTATAGAAAGCTATTGATGATTAAAATATGAGATAATATGAATAAATTGTCTTGACTACCATAGGCCTTGATAGAAAATTTCATTATGCTCATAGATGTGGTCGTACACTCAATCTAGTCGTCATGACATACTTATGTCCCAATACTATAGAAATTCCTAATGCTCTTATCAATCTAAAAAACTACTTGTTAAGAAAAATTTCTTATGTTTGATATTGGGTGGTGCTAAAAAAACTTGGGGGAGACTACTAGTGTATAGAGGAAGAGTGATAGCTTCATTGATAACTAGTCAATCCTATTTCCCAACAAAGAAGGTTACAAGACATGTTGAATAAAGATGCAAGCAAAGTTGATATCATAAAAAAGAAACACATACTAATATTAGGTAGAAGCTTACTGACATTTTGCTTTGATTTAGCATACAATTTCAAATTCATTTATTCACTCCTTGTGTTCCTAATATATCTTATTTTTATTAATATTGGATGCATATGATCTCAAAACACTTGCTCGATTTCAAAATGCATCATGTGCCAAAATGTGTGCAATGAATCACTAAAGTTCATAGTTCAAATTGTAAAATGATTTATTTATATGTTTAGATATTTATATATTTAAGTGTTTTAAAAGGATAAATAATGTGCATTTAACATATTAAAATGTACAAGTAACTATTTATTTTAATTGTAATTGCAAGTAGTTTAGACTATATTGATGGATCAATTACCAAAATATGAATTTTATTAAAAGTTTTACAAAATATTTATCCCCACTAGAAATCACCACTTTAAACCCCCTCCCCTCCTCCCTCACAACCCCACTAGTAAAACTCCCACCCCCTCCATTTAATAAGGCTTGTGTGTGAGCAATTATAAATGAAATCATAACCATGCTACTAGAAAAAAATGATTTGATCTAAAATGAGCCTAATATGCTTCTATAGACTTTATATTTGCATATTTAATACACACTATTTAAATTTTGTCAAATCAATTGATGTGGGTCTAGATAGATTTCAAAACTTTGGAGGGAGAAGAGGAGAAAGTTCAATTCAAAAAGACCACAAGAAAGACAGATCCTTATGTACATATTACTAAGAAAGCCATATCCCCATATTTTATTGACCCTTTGACAAACCAACCCATCCCAATTAGATGGTCTAGGAATCCTCAAGTTACAACATAGTTTTGGGAGTAATGATGGATGATCTTTGATCATACTACATGTTGATTTTGCGGTGCCATTATATTTTTTGAGAAAATTCTGGACTAACTTTGAATTGGATTTAAAATCCAGATACACATCTATACAAATTGACACATTACCCCATTATTTATCCTTCACATAGTATTTCTAAACTCATTCACAAGTAGGTAGTGGTTTTGACATTATGAACATTGAGTATGCTCTAGGGAAATTTAATTGAACAAGCTACTCACATAATAGCTAAATTTAGTGGTAGAGAGCATGAAGGAGATGATGATGCTTCTAGCATCTCACACGCATCAACACCATATTTTTGTTAGAATTGCAATCAACCATGTTATGGTCCCAATTGGATGGTGCATCCACGCAACGGTTACACTAGAAGAGCGTTCTTTCTTAGCTACACCTTATGATCATCCTAAAAATATATATCACGTTTTAAAGTTTTGTGAGGAACATACATATTAAAATTAATAAATAGACTTATCTATTTTAAAATATCAATCATTAATATATAATAATGATTTATGTATTGTGAACTATTTGGTGGAGATGGTTGGCTCAATGACATCATCTTAATTAGATCAATATTTTGTGTTGGCAACTGTACAACTTGACACACCATATATAGGGTAGACCAATAAATTACCCTTAACCATTTGTAGATTTCACTAAATATATATAATTAGTTTCTTCAAGTTGGATATATTTTAATAATTATATAATTTAAGTAAAATGTGAAACATATTTGCAATAACCTACTTCCACGTTAGATCCACTAAAAGGTGTGGTGAGTGTTCCATCATTAACATTATGTTTGAGTCATCTGTAGTGTGTACTTGAAATTTACATTTGTACTTTGAATTCACTTGAAGTATAATTTTAAAATTTTAAAATCATTGAACTGCATTTATATGCATGCACATATATATGTAGGGTAATAGCACCATGAGGCATTTATGAGCTTGGACAATTTCCTGAATCCTCCTAATTAATTTTTTAAGTAATTTCTAGGTATTTATTTCTTGTTGACTATAAGTATTTCATTATTTCTTACATGATATATATATATATATATATATATATATGTATATATATATATATGTATATATATATATAATTTAAAATCATGCATATATAATTATCAAATTGTAAATCTTAATTCTAATTCTAAGTTGAAATTAAAATTACATGTAATTGAAAGTCCTAATTCTAATGTTAGTCCTAATTCTAATGTGATAGTCAAAATTACAATCAAACATTGAAGTCTTAATTCTAATTTTATGTTAAAATTATAATTTTGTGGCCTAATTTTAATATGGCGGTTTTTAAAGTAGAATTAAACATTGAAATCCTAATTACAAGCCTTAATTGCAATTCTAAGATGAAATTACAAGTAAATTAATTCAACAATGACATGCGTAATTATATACAATTGTAACTTTAATACTTATTGTTGATATACCAGAAAACTTTGTGAATTACCATTAAATCTATAGACACCTAAAATTGTCCCATTTTTAATTAAATAAATATTTTTATTTATTTAATTATTTTATCCTAAGCTTTCTATTAATTAAATAGATTATTTATTTATTTAATTAATTCACTAAGTCTCTTCTAGCCTTTCTTTATTTAAATAAATACTTTTTATTTATTTAAATTATCCTTTCCTTAAATTAAATAAATATATTTTTTATTTAATTGGTCCCACTTCCTCTATTAATTTAATGAATTTTTATTTATTTAATTTATTCATTAGCTTTTTCCCTCCATGACACTTGTCATTTATCTTTTCGTTTATCCTAACTACCCTCTCATTATTTTATTACTTTCCCTACCTATCCTTAATCCTAGCCGGTCATTTATCCTTTCACCTCTTAATCCCATCCCTCCATTTTCTAAGGCGTTCTCTATATAAGAGGATCCTCTCATCATTATCAACCATAACTAATCCAACATTCTAATGGCATATTCAATCAAGCCTTCAAGCAATCAAGTGACTTCACAACCACAATTTGTTCTTTGTTGAGCGCCTGTGCACATACAAAATCTGAGAGCAATCATATCAACAAGATCAATGGAGATAGGAAACAATGGAGATCAAACCCTACTAAATATGTGAATGGTATACTCTTTCTATTTTGTTGTGATTTGCATGTTTTAGGTTCTTCATTGGTGTATGGTGGATTATTGATTGTAGAACTAGGTTTTATGTGGTTGGAACTTTTATGGTTTTGCAATAGTTTGAATCTTCCAAATTTCACCATATATAAAATCTATCACCTAGGGGTTTTATGTCTCCATGTTTCTAACATATCAAGGATCCCAAAGTCTTCCACTCTCCTTATATATTTTAAATATCCACCCAACTTGATTTAGCCTTTCAAATCAATGTCTCAAAAGTAAATTTGCCAATAAAGAAAGTTTTGCCAATAAAATTAATTTTTATTTTAAAAATGAAAGATTTGCACATAGAAATTAATATTTTTTCCCCAAAAAATAAGATGTGCCAAGATTTATATCCTATTTTTGGGGGGTTTCTTAAAGTGATGAGTACTCTCAAATATAATCAATACTGCAAATAAATCATTTCCAAAAAGACATAACCTATCTAGGGGTTAGGATGTCAAAGTAATCAATTATAATTTCATATGGTCATAAAACTAAATAAATAATACTTGGAGTTGAATCTAGAAAAAGTATACATGCATAAGGATAGAGCTTCTCAATACCTTTCTAATGCTACAAGAACCATGAAATTCAGAGATTTTGGCGACATGTTATGAGTTTGGAGGTCCACAATGGAAAAATTGACATCAGTGAGCAAGAAAAATTACCAACAATAAAACTTGGAAAAATTACCTGCACAATTGCGAAGTACACAAAACTACCTTTCTGACAATATCTTGTTTGCAAAATATTGACTTCGTGAACCCAAGTTACGTGTCATAAAATAAAATGCTCTTCTAGGGCTTAAAGGGGTCAAAACTTGGCCCTTCAGAGCTGACTGACAATGCCAATATGAATGAGGGACACTATGAGTATTTAATAAAAAACACCGCTAGAGGACAAAGGCCTTGCCCTAGAAGTAGTGGTGTAGAGGAGCAGTTGGGTATGAGCTCCCATGCTCCCCCTATAGCCATTAGTTCCTAGTGCTAATAGAGTCACTTGTTGAACTAAAAAATGCTAGAATTTTTTTAATAAAAAATAAAATATTTAAAAATTGATGCTGGCATACCAGATGAATTACTATAAAAGTACATATAGAGTGATGTAGGAGTGCACAAACACTTCACAAGCATGACATAAGGGAGAATATCCAAGAATATTCCTTAAAAACTTGCCTATCCATAGATCCATACCAACAACTATTGACACATGTGTACCATACGATGATATACAATATGGAATCATACAATTGTATGGATTCTATATGATTACAAAAATGGTGAAAATTTTCCTTGATTCCTAAGGTGACAGTAATGAAAATTGATGATTTGATAAGCATTCCTAAGGTTTTTGGGTATTTCAAACGTAATGGTAGGGTCTATTTTGGCCCAATATTCTCTAAAATCTAGGTACGTCCTAGATCTAGCAACTTGCCCCAACTTGAAACCCTCACAAATTTGATAAAAATGTCAAATTATGTACAATGAAGGCCAATATTGACTTTCTTAGCCATCCTAGACTCAATAGCGAGCTCAAATCTCCTCAATATGCACCCAAAATAACTTGTAATAAAAAAATCTCATCTAGAAATAGCTCTACCCTTAGATTTGAGAAGGATTTTGCAAGACCATGGTTCTGATACCATATAGGAGCTATAGACTCTAGGATCACCTAAAAAAAAATTGTGCCTTCATAAGAGAGTATGCAGGCAATGAGCTTTCTTGAACATTGAGATATGAGATATGTGATATATTACAAATGTACAAGATCCTTGCTTATATTATGCAGGGGCATCCACATAGAGGGAACCCCAAATTGGAAATTTCAAATTTTCCATTAGCAAGCATTAGATTTTGATGCTTTGACTAGCTCTTTAATTTGTGAACAGTGAGAGTTTTAAATGGCTTGACACCCTTGGAGTAGTGGAATCCCTTGTAAGATTCTAAAATTAGCAAATGTGATTCTACAAGATGAGGTAGTAGGTTGGCATTTTAAGTTTCCTTTTTTGTTTTTGGGTGGTGTTTTTCTTTTAAGGGGTCGTGTGTAGCATTTATGTAGGGTAGCAATTTTGGGAGTGAATAGAATTGTTTTGGGAAGAAGGGTTTTTTGAAAATGAAGAGAAGAAACTTAAAATTTGGAGGTGAAGGTACAATAGAAAATAGATTTTGGAATCCATGTTAGAGTGTCGAAGATTGTATGTCTTTGATGAGCTTGTTTCACAGTTTTTGGTAGAATATTTGAAGGGATGAATTTTGTTATTTTTAAAAAAAATTATTTTGTTGTTGCACTACAGTTTATATCAGTTTTAAGACTGTTATTATCAGCCCACGAGTTTGCACCATTTGTAATCTCAATTTAGAGTGAATATAGTAATGTTTCCAAGAGGTTTTGAATGAATGATCTAGTGTTCATGTTGCAGATTTTTAAATTTGATTTGTTGCATTACCAATGCATTTTATTTTGTTTGACTGAAGTTAAATAAATTAGGGGGTATACGTTAATCTATACAACATCATTATATAAGCAAGGTGTCGTGTAGTATGAGAAATTACCTTGAGACAAACATTAAATGCCTAATGCAAATATTAAATGCCTAGGTAACTAAAAGTAAACGAGATGAACATGGTACCATTATAACTAAATTTTAAAATGACACCTAGAACCTAAGTTAAATTAAGCCATGCAACCCACTACATCCCTTGCACATACACCAATAATCTTATGGTTACAAGGAGGACCCAATTGTTCAAGCATGATTGGCAATATTTATGAACTTAGGCAATGGAAACATTCGTGTTCATCATAGCCAAATAGTAGAATATATTTTCAAAGCTTTGAAGGAAATTTAGAACAATATTATGAACTTGGGCCATGGAAAGTTGTCTGGTAGTCATTCTCTATGTCGTATTCTTCTTTGTCAAAGCCATATTGCTTCAGAAGTATCATGATAATATTCTAGACTTTTTCAAAGCTAATATGCTAGTATGGTTTCAAGTATGTGCAATATGTGGATTCTCCCTCGTTGGATGGGTTGTTATTTGCTGTAGATGGACAACCACATTAATTTATTTTCCAAAGTTGAATAAATTTTAAAAATATTCTAACTAACAAAGAAATCTTTACAGGGAACTTAATCTGTTTGGGCTTTTTTGGTTTTTTCATCATTTTTTTCACTACAGGAAGCTAGTAGATGGATCCAGTTTTAAGTTTTCCCTTTTATAGTGATTATAAGATATAACAACATAATTACAGTATTAGAAAAATGTAAGAAAAAATTAAAATTTCACAATACTACTAATAACCCTAAGCCTAACTCAAACTATTTTTATAACACTAATCTAACTCTAAGATTACCCTAACTTTATTCATTTTTTTAATTTCATTCTCTGAACCCTAAATAATATGAAAACCCTAACTTTGTTCTTATTTTTAATTTTATTTTTGTAGCCATGGGGTTGATTCCTTTCAATTAATCATGGGTAAATTTCATAACTTTGGCAGATGATGACATGAAAGATATTGCTACTTTGTTGTTTTCTCCATGCATAGTTGGCAAGGGCAATGAAACAAATTTTGGATTTCCATGGTGTTGCTTTCAGTGTGAATACAAATTGTTGTTCTGTAAATTATTGCTAGAAGAAATTTAATTTCATCTTTCATTTTATTTCCATCAATAAGATTACGCTTAGTTGTTTACTATGAAAGGATTGTATCATCGGCTGTACGAGCATTGGGTTTTGTTTGTCTCAGATTGAAAATTTTGTCATGGCAGTTTCGTAAATTAATCAGTAGTTCTATCATCTATGGAACCTAAAAACTAACTGCAGCACCATGATAATTGAATCATAATACAGATCAAGACAAATTTTACATCGTAAAAAGTTTAAATTGAACTGTAAATGAACTTAAGTTTAGTTTCCTATTGAAGAAATTCAAATTTCATATCGAATGAAATAAAAACCATAGGTTTGTGCAGGAGGGATCTCATACTTGGAATGCCCTGATTTTGTTGTTCTCTGTAGTCATATGTCCCGTTAATGTTAGCTTTTGTCTGTAATGGACACCCCTACATTAGGAACTTGTAAAACGATTGCCCAATAATTCCAATCACAAAAAACCAAATGCAAAAACCACAACGAAATAAATTAAAGCCAAGCCTGGAAGAGTTTGAAATTATTATTTTTTTCTATCTTGATTTCATCACAGTTCTACAATAATGTAAGGTAAATTTCTAACGATGCCAAACACATTGCAGGGTAGCTGGATTTTCTTGACATCAATATCTACCAATATAAAAAATAGTAGTTTTCAAATCACAAATTCTTACAATTAATTTTAAAAATCCAATTCACAAACAAGTAGAATGAAGTTCAGGCATTCATTAAGCATCATACCTGGAGACCTGATTTTGTTTTTCTTTTTTTGGTGCATTTTTAATGCACATACACATTGCAAATTTGTAAAACAATGCCATAATAATTCAAATCACAGAAAGTTCCAGACAGCCAAGAAGAGCATGATATTGTTTTTTGTTTTTCTCTCGTCTTCATTTTGTCAGTTTTTACATAGGATTTTTGGCAGTGTTGCTGAACAGTATGCAGGGCAGTTTTGACATGATATAAACGCCTATGGGATGTAGCAAGTACCACGTGGGAAGGAACACCATTGTCCACCTACAACGAATGGAGATTCCCGGAATAACTGACGGACAATGGAAAAAAGCATAATTTTACGGCGTGAGACAATTCCGGTGGAGGTGCAACCCTATAGGGAATTGCCTATCGGCAAATTACTTAATTTGAATACATTTAAATTTTTAGATGTGTTGATATAAAACTATAAAAGTTGAATAGTATTTTGGACAATAAAAGTTATTATGATGAGTATAATAATTCATTTTTCTTTATTCGTCCTAACATGGGTCAATGTTTTAATGTTGTTTCCATGACTGTGATAAACTAATTGACACAATTGTGCAATAAGGAGAACATCACCAAATAGAGAGAGCTTAGCATCTTGAAAGGAAATGGCTATGATGAAATGCGCACACACAATCACTTAGAAATCATTAAATGTTTGTTTTAATTATTTGGATAATTGAATATTTATGATTTCTTTTAAAGGTCGTGAAAAAAGAATAAAGATTAGATTGCTCTTTAGTTTAAAATACTAGAAATGGAAATATTAATAATGTGAAAAAATCATTGAATTTTTATTTTATTATAAGTTATATAATAATGCATTATTTGAAAAGAGGGAATCTCCTCCATAAAAAAGGGGAGGAATATTTTATTTATTTATTAATAATTTAAATATATTTATTACAATATAATGGTGAAGATAACTTGGAAATAAAAAAACTAAGTAGAGGATTAATTAATATATATTTGATTCCATTAAAAAAGTGGGCAATAATGAGGCTAGATATAGAAGAAAGATAGTGTCTTGGTGAGGAATGAGGAACCATTCCATTCTAGCATAGCCTCCATTCTAGTTCTCAAAAACAAAAGGAGTAACAACACAATATGTGAAAGCTGATAATGGGGAAAGGATATTCTCTCAAGTGGGCAGTGCTTGAAGTCTAGTACTGAATCCATAGTAAGTGAGAACTTTTGCATGTCTTAACCAAGCTCTTAAATTCAACGTACCAATATTATGAGCAATATTTCAACAATTACATGGTTGAATTCTACAAAGCATGCATGGATCAATTTTTGTTAAAATTGCAACAATGCATTTGAATCTAGTTCTTTTCAACAAATCACATGTGCATGTTACATGCTAAATCCTCCACAACTTTTACTCTTAGTTGATAGCTTGAAATGTTTTTCAATGAATGTCTTGGTAGTTTATAGGTCAATGAAATTGATCATAGCTAACCCCTTATTTCCTTTATGCAATGATGAATTTCTCAATACTTCCTCTTTCAAAGTAGTAGGTTTACTCATGTAGAAATCCATTAATTGACTATGTCTATTCTGCAATCAAACCTTTCTTTGTCTATAGTTTATACCCATGTTTATATATGTTTATGCAAGCATGTGTGAAAAGAACCTATAGGTATATATTAGGGCCACTAATTCAAGAGAATTATAATTTATTAGGTAAATAGCTAAATATACTATCCACTATATCCTTTTAAAATCTTTTGAGAGATATTTATTCAGTTCAAGAGAAATTTTAATGGTCCATTTAATGAAAAGGAATGCTACTAGGCATCATAGTGAAGACCACAAGTTAATGTTGATTTGGGTCAACATGTTCACATAAATCAATCTTGTGGGTTATAATTAGATATTTATCTTATAAAATAGATGGTACCCATAAAAAGTGCACTACAGGACTACAGGATTGGTAATTATATTGAAATTAACCCAAGATACTCAAGACTTGACTACCATTGATTATTTATGATCAATGATTCATATATCCTTTCAAATAATTAAGGGAGTTGTCAAAGATAAGTTGGTTCCATTGCCTGAGAGATTGTTTATAAAGAGGTAGAGGTATGACCATGTAATTCTTAAACGACCTTCATTGCATGTTGGCTATGCAAGATCATGGGGGCCCAAAGTAGGCCCTTAAGTGGTGATGAAAATTTATAAAATCAAAGTTAGGATACTTGACATAAAAATTTGAATGAGTTATTAACATAATTTGAAAAATATGAAAAATACAATTTGTAGAAAATCGAATCTAGTTTAAAGCCACTAGTTGTAATTTGGAAAAAAGTATATCTATTTGGTGAAAAATTAAAATTTCAATGTCTAGTAGTACTTAAATTTCAAGAAAAAAATAAAAAGGTGTATGTCTATGAAACCTAAGTTCAAGAAAAAAAAATAAATTGAAACTTTCAATGTAAGTAGAGGACACATGCCCCAATGTGCCATATTTATTTTGTAATTCTTTTGAAAGAAAATAATTAATTATGAATTTTTTATTAGAACTTTTTTAAAATATAAAAAATTGTGTGTCTGCACACCATAGCTTGGTCAAAACTTCATGAACTTCAATTTTTTTTCCTATAGTATGGGAAGCATAAACTGTGCAACATCTTTTGGATTCAAAAAATGTGTAGCCATTTGAAAGTTATATATGTTTTTTTATCGTCCTATTAATTAGGGTTTAATTAATAAACTGTGTAGAAAATCAATAATAATTATTTATTAAATTTAAAATAAGGCATAATCTATATTAGTGGAAATTTGATGATCTCCCTAACAAACCCTTTTCATTTCATCAAATTCAAATAAAAGTTAGTTGTCAACCACATTGTCGAAGTCTAGATAACCATGGAAAACTTCTCAACACTTTTTTTGTGTTTCCTTTCTAGATTTGGCACTCCCAAGCCAAATCCCAAAGCAATATTGAGGAAAAAATGGAGCGAAAAAAATTATGTCAAAAAAAAGGATATCTATTAGTGATGGATATCCGTTAGAAACCAATATTTGTTTTTTAAATGTCAAAAATAGATATCCATTTTCTCAAGTTTTTTTTTTTAATTTTATGTTTTTAAAATGAATAATCTATTTCAAAATTAATATCCATTGGAAATGTATATCCATTTTAAAAAGCCTATTAAACACATTTTAGTAAAATGGGCATAACGTTCACCTTTCTTATCAAAGTTTTAATTTTTTATAAACATTGGAAAGATGATTTGAAGCTCTACACAATGGAATAGGCAATGTTTCTATATTATGCATAAAAAATAATTATAAGAAATTGAAATTCATCCTTCATTTTTGAAATGTCAAATGCTCACAACTTTCACATATGAATTCCCTCTTTCACGATTGTTTTAATGGCAATCATCTCAAATTGCTTGAAACACTAAATGAGCAATTACTAATAAAAAATTTAGGCATTTTACTAAGGAGAGTAATAAATTTTAATAAACCATCATATCTATCTCTATTCCTTTCTCTACTTCTCTTTCTCCCCTAAGATCTAAACCTATTTCTCAACCTCTCCCTAACTCTCTCTCTCTGTTTTTGTCGCACTTTATACCTATCTCTCTAACTCTTGTTAAATCCCTTCTTTATTATCTCTCTGAAGCTCTACACTTATATCTACCTCTTTATCACTCCCTCCTCTATCTCACTCTCTCTCCTCTAAGATCTGGACTTTTCTCTCTACCTCTCCCTCCCTCCCTTATTCCCTTTCTCTTTATCCTTAAATATAACTCTCTCACTAACTCTCCATCCCTTCATCCTTCCCCCCTACTCTCAATATCGACCCTCTTCCCCAATCCCTATACATATCTCTCTATATATCTCCTTCTCCCCTCTTACACTCTCTTTACCTACCTCTCCCTCCAACCTTTCTTTCTTGAATCCCTATCACTCCCTTCTTTCTATATCTCTCCACTTATGTCCCTAGTTATCTCCCTCACTCTCCCTTTATTTATCTATATCCTTATCCCTCTCACTCATACACATAGAGTCCCTATTTCTCCCTCCCTATCTCTATCTCTCCATGTTTAGATATCTCTCCTTCTATCTCCTTCTCTTCTCATCATTTCCTCTTATTTAATTTATTTAATTCTCATGTTTATCCATTTCTCTCCCTCTATTTATGTATCTATTACCCTATGTATCGTTATCTATATATATATCCCTTTTACTCATACACCCACCCACCCACCCCTATTTCTCCCTCCCTTCCTAGCAACATAAGTTAGAGGGGAAAGGTAGTTCCCACACACCTCATCAAGAACTGAGATTCAAATATAGCTAATACATAAACATCTAAATTAGAAGGATAATTAAGGTTTGTTACTAATAGGAAGAGAGATATATAAATGCAAATAGAGATAGAAAGGGTGGATATAAAGAGGGGGAGGAAGAGATAAATATATAGAGGGAGAGATGGAGATATAAAAAGATAAAGATGAAGACGAGGGGAGATATAACGAGAGACAAGGAGATGGAGAAAAAGAGGGATGTATAGTAGGAGAAATATAGAGAGATACAAATACCTAGAAAATAGATAGAGACACAAGGGTATGTGCACCAAGATGAGGAACAAAAGGGGGCTATAAGTGGTTTTTTTTTTTTTTCTAAAATCAACTAAACCTAAACTTAGAGGAGCAATTTGAGACTCATACACTCAAAATTTGAAGATACCAAAACAAGAAGAATTGGAGTACTCTAAATCTAGTTTATAAACTACTTAAGTTTTTCAAATATAGATAAGATTAAGAGGGTCAAATCATTCCCATACACAAAATTGTTCCTATTTTTTTCAGCAAAACATAACAAAGTGTTTGGTGTGCAGGTCAAAAAAGTTATAGTTTAATTTAGTATTTTGAAAGACACTTTGGTAGAAATATAGTTAAGAGTGAGTACTAGAAGTGTATTTTTTTGGTATTTTTTTAAAAGTATTTTTTTATGATTTTTTGAAGTGGAGGCACCCTAAAAATCAGATACATGTTCTTGTGGGTCACATAACTTAAACAAAAATTATTGAAAAACCATTTTTTTAAAGTGTAAAGAATGAAGTATAGATCAATAATAAATAAAGTATTTCAATTTTAGACAAGTAGGTCAAAAGTTATTAAAAAAATGGTATATGCATATGTCTTTGAGAACTATGAAAACATTGGTAAAAGAAATAAAAAATCAATATGTTAATATTGTTCGAATCTAAAAAAAACTTATATGGTTAGAAAGCTCATAATACATGTGAAATTATGGTAGCAATTTTACAAATACTCACTTGATAATGTGTAAACCTAATGGAAAGGAAGTTGAGAAACCAAATTGGAAAAAGAAAACATGTAAAAGGAGGGAAATGAAACTCCCAAGCCTAAGGCTTGTTATCCAAGGCTAAGTACAAGGAAAAACATGTATGTTTTATTTTAAATAAAAACATGTACATGCTTTTATGAGAGAAAAACATGCATACATTTAATTTAATAAGCATAATATGTACGTCTTATGGTAAACAAGAAAAACATGTACACATTTTGAATGCTAATGCCTCAGACCTTCCATTAGTTGGTTTTTCATCATGATATATACATAAAATATAACATTTAAGTATAAGTTATATTTTTAGATAGTCAAATTTCAATAGTTAGTAGACTCCTATCATCATTCTCTTGTTATCTCTCTATCTCACATTCTTTGTCTTCCCCAAGCTCTAGACCTATCTATTTTCCTAACTCTCTCCTTCTCCTCCATATCTACCTCTTTATATTTCACTCTATCCTATCTCCACGAGATCTAGATCTTATAATTTCTTAGAGAGTAAAATTTCAATTATCGCTAAGCTTCTATCATCATTCTCTCTATCTCTATTTCACTCTCTTTGTATCCCTCAATCTCTAGACCTATCTCTCTTCCTATCAGTTTGCCTCTCCCCCCATCTCTCTCTCTCTCTCCTCTCTCCCAAAACTTTAAACCTATCTCTCTCATCCTTCTACTATGTATCTCCCTTATCTTCGCTACCTACCTCACATACATTCTCTCCTCCCTATATCACCTCTCTCCCCCCCTCCCCATATCTCTTTCTCTCCTTCCCTCTCTCTACTTATCTTTATATCCTCTCCCTCTCCCTACATACCTCTCTCTCTCTCTCTCTCTCTCTCTCTCTCTCTCTCTCTCTCTCTCTCTCTCTCTCTCTCCCTCTATATGTATCTCACTCTCAACCTATCCCTCTATACTTACCTCTCTCCCCCCTCCCCACATCTCTTTCTCTCCTTCCCTCTCTCTACTTATCTCTCTCTCTCTCTCTCTCTCTCTCTCTCTCTCTCTCTCTCTCTCTCTCTCTCTCTCTCTCTCTCTCTCTCTCTCTCTCCCATTCTCCCTCTATATGTATCTCACTCTCAACCTATCCCTCTATACTTACCTCTATCTCCTCTATCTCTCTCTATGTAACTCTGCCTCCTTCCCTCCCTACCTCTATTTATCTACATAAATCTCCCTCTCTCCTTCTCTCCTTCCCTCTCTATTTATATTTACTCTCTTTCTCTCTATTGAGCTTTATACCTATCTCTCTTTCTATCACTCTCCATATCTCCCCTCTCTCTACCTCTCTATCTCACTCTCCTCTCCACCCCAAGATCTAAACCTCTCTCTCTCTCTCTCTCTCTCTCTCTCTCTCTATATATATATATATATATATATATATGTATATATGTATGTATGTATGTATATATATACCTCCCTCTCACTCCCTCTATTTTTATACATAGCTCTCCTTCCATCCTTCCATCCTCTCTCTCCCCTTCTATCTCTTTATATCTATCTCCCTTCTCCCTCTCTCTATACATACATCTCACTAATTCCCTACCTACCTCTATTTCTCTAAATAAATATCCCTCCCATCTTCTCTCTTCATACCTACATCCCTCCCTCCTTCACTCTCTTCATCTCTCTATTTTTCCATATATCTCTACTCTTTATCTCCCATCTCCCTTTCTTTATTTATCTCCTCTCACTCTCTCTTGATCCATATATCTTCCCTCTTAATCTCTTTATCTCCCCTCTCCCTTTATGTACCTACCTCTATTTATAGCCCTCTCTACTTTTATCTCCCCTAACAATCTACCTCCTTCCCTTCTTTTATCTCCCCTAATAATCTACCTCCTTCCCTTCATACTACTATTTATCTCACCTCACATGCTCTCTCTCCCTACCTCTCCCTCCCTCCTTCACTCTCCATACTATCTCTCTCTCTAACTACTTGTCTCTATCTACCCTCCCTCACTCCAACTCTCCCATCCACTTCTCTCTATCTCACCTCTCTTTATCTATCTCATTCCCTCTCCACCTCTACCTGTTTCCCCCCTCTCAATTTATCACTATCTCCCCTCTCCCTTTCTCTTTCTCTCTCTATATATCTCCCTCCCTACAAAACCTCTATTTATATGCCTCCCTCTATCTCTTGAACCTTTCCTTGCCTCTTCTACAACCTCACCTCTCTCCCCACTCTCCCTCCCTACGTATTTCTCTACCTATCTCACTTTTCTTTTCTCTATTCTTATCTTTATCTACCTACCTCTCCTTCCTACACTCTTCCCATACTATATTTATATACATACCTCTCCCTCCATATTTTCATATTTATTTACCCCTATCTCTCCCTTTCAATCTCGCCTCTCTCTTTCCCCTTCACTCTCTTCTTATTGATAAAGAGGGACAAAGGGAGAGAGGTAGAGATATGAGAGACCCATTGGGAGAGAGAGAAGTGGAAAATGTGTGTAATAGCATAGGGAGGGAGAGGTAGAGATTTAATGAGTGAGGAAGGAATAAATAGAGAGGGGAGAAGTAAAGAGGGAGGGAGGGAGAGATAGAGAGGGGATAGGTAAAGAGGGAGTGAAGGAGAGATAGAGAGGTTAGAGAGATGAGAGAGGAAGGGGGGAAAAAGGAGGATTGATAGAGAGGGATGAAGGGAGAGAGGGAGAGAGGTAGAGAGGTGAGAGGAATAGAGGAGGGGAGAGAGAGAAGAGAGAGAGAGAGAGAGAGAGAGAGAGAGAGAGAGAGAGAGAGAGAGAGAGAGAGAGAGAGAGAGAGAGAGAGAGAGAGAGAGAGAGAGAGAGGGGGGGGGGGGGGGGGGAGATAGAAGTAAGTATAGTAGGACACCCATAAAAAATCCACTTGAATTATGAAGGAAAATACAATGACTATTTATTTCAAAAGAAATGCATAAATAGTCATTTGATTGCCCTTCAAAACTCAAGTATGTCCTAGCATTTATGCATTTCTTCCCACAAAAATAGTTATTGGATTTATCTTCATTATTCAAGTAGATTTTTTATGTCTCAATTACCCTTTCTAGTTTGCCTTGATTCTTATTCCTTTTCAAGTCTTCTCTCTCTCTCTCTCTCTCTCTCTCTCTCTCTCTCTCTCTCTCTCTCTCTCTCTCTCTCTCTCTCTCTCTCTCTCTCTCTCTCTCTCTCTCTCTCTCTCTCTCTCTCTCTCTCTCTCTCTCTCTCTCTCTCTCTCTCTGTCCAAGTTTCTCTTTACCTATCTACCTCTCCCTCGCTATCACATTACACACATTTCTCACTCCCCTCTATACCACTCACCTCACTCTCTCTCCTATTGGGTCTCACACCTCTCTACCTCTCTCCCTTTTCCCCTCTTTATCAATAATAAGAGAAAAAAGGGGAGAGAGAGAGGGGGTATATAGAAACATAGTGATGGAGACAAATAAATATGGAAGGACAGAGGGAAAGGTATAATAGAGTATGGGGTGAGTGAGGGAGATGTAGGTAGATTCAGATAAGTAGAGATAAAAGGAAAGAAAGAGGTAGTAGGGAGGGAGAGTGGGGAGAGAGGTGAGATTGATAAAAGTGGAAACGGAAAGTTTGGAAGATATAGGGAGGGAGATTTATATAGAGAAAGAGAGAGAGAGAGGGGGAGAGATAGAGATAATTTCATAGTGGGGAAATAGATAGAGAGGTGGAGAAGGAAGGAGAGAGATAGAGAGAGGTGAGATAGAATAAAGTAGAGGAGAGAGTTCTATCAAGGGAAGGAAGGAGAGGTATTCAAAGAGAAGGAGAGTATCTATAGAGACATATTTATTGACATTATTCATTTCCATTTTGGATATAGGAGATTCCTCTTTCACTAGATTGTTTGAGTATGAGGAATTATTTTTATCACTTCATGTTTATTCTCTAGTTAATGTAATATTAGATGACATGTCATTAAGGAAATGGATAACATCTTCTTGCATTAAAACATATTGATAATGAAGATAATATCTAGGAGAAGAGTAGGCATCTAAGTTCATAAATGTGTTGAGATTTGAAGATTATCAATATCTAGAGCATGTTCCTGTTGCACTAAAGAATCCTTATGAAGGAGGTGAATCTTGAGAGAAGAAGAACCATCACTCTTCAGTGCTTCATCTCTAAGAGAGATATCATTAAGAAAAGCAGTAACAACACCCTATTTTTGTACCAAAATATCCTCATGAATAATGAAAACTCTCAGAGAGGGACAAACATGGCTTATTTCAACATTATTTATAGGAATAGTATCATAGGTGCAACATGAAATATCTACCAAAGCTTTAATGAAAGAAAATATATCATGAACATATTTGAAATTCTTATTACACATAACAACACATGAAGCATTTACTAAAGTCCTTACAAATGAAATGTGTGCCATGAACATCTTTAAAATACACAATATGTAATACATGAAGATGCAATGAATCAATGCAAGTAATATGAAATGAAATTTGTCTCTTTTCATTAAATGATCTAGGTAAATGTAACTAATTAGTAATGTAATCATGTGAGGGTGCAAATCAATCAAATTTTGCATGATTAATTAATTAAATCAAAATATATGCAAGTATAAGACATGTCAAGTTCATCAAAATGATATGTATGAAAATAAGATCATAGGCCTATGGATGCAAACTAAGATCTCAAATCTCAATTGCATATAATTGGGAACATAAATAGGTTCAAGTTTAGCCCTAATAGGCGAGATGAACACTTGATTTTGTGTTCCTTTTGTTGTAATAAAATTAAGATTATGTTTTTTTTTGTTTAAGATCTAGTCTATATGATAAAAAAAATGATAACTTTCAACAATAACATCAAGTTATTGAATAGAATACCAAAATAGTAGGGCATATCTAGCCATAAGACATAGAAAGAACCTAGATCTACAAACTAAGTCTGAAAGTGTTGGACTAATGTGTTGGGTACCCTAGTCCAAGGGGTGTTCAAACTAACAAAAAGGGGTAGAAATCTAGTTAAGCCGTCTAGGTCTATCTCCCAAAAATCAATCCAAAAAGCATCAAACACATGTGTTGAGAACCCTAATCCTGGTGTTTTTGCCTATTCAAAGTTTGGTATTGATTGTGATTGTCTGCCCTATACTCCTACACCAATCTCTATTATTGGAGTGCACACAAAAACATGGAAGATGGTTATTTTGTATAGGGTCTTGCCTAATTCAAACCACATGTTGGTGTTCTCACCTCCACAACAACTATTGTATTGATGTAGAAAAGGTCTTATCTTCAAAAGGATGGAGGCTAAAAGATAATGAAAATACTAAAATGGCAATAAAATACCTTAGGTATAAAACCCTCTCATGTGGATTTTCACATAAAGATAGCGATGTAATGCTCTTTAGATAAGTCCTACAAGTTTTAATGCAATAACATGATAAACATAAATCACAAACATGAAATCATACTTGAATGTTGAATGTTGTAGTTTGTTGCTCAATATGTTGAAAGCCCATATCTAAAGGGCTTGCCCAATTGAACCATAACTTAGAATTTCTTAGACCTTATGAATGATAGAAGATGTTCATTATATAGTGATGTCAAGGCTATTTTCAAGTTTAGGATAACATAAAATAGTCAAGTACCAAAATTGAGACTAAATTTTGAATTGTGAAGGCTGACACTAGTTGTGGCAATAATTTTGGGAATTTTTGGTGGGGGGCATGTGATGGGTGTGTAGGTCCCACAAAATAGGGCATTCAAAAGGGAGACATAAGTGTTATTGATTGTGATGCTAGATTTGGTCCTAATTTAAGTATTTGACAACAGTTAAATTTTGTGGTAAGTAATTAAATTAGTTCACCATGCACAAGAATCTAGCTAAAAATCTCTAGATTAAGTCCTAACACATTATCCAAGACTTGAAAACTTTTTAGTAATGGTTATTACTTATATAGTTCAAGTGAATAAATAAAATGACATCATTCAACAAACAAGATATCAATAATCTTTATCCTAGAAAAAATAAATACCTTATTTATACCTAATAGTCATGCATCTTAACTTAACATATCTCAAGCTCTTAAGCAATGCATAATTATTTTACAAAGAAATTAGCATATTGTTGTATGTAAGTTAGGAGCTTAAAGTTATTGTTTGAGGTTGTAAAGATCGGCAATGTAGCCACATGAACTATGTCTTCAATCAGTTGTTCAAAACAATCCAAAAAAGTTGACTCAAACATGTACATCAAAACATTTATCATCAATTGTCTTATATATCATCATATAATCGATCATTTCTTTAATCTAATTTATATAAACCTAATATTTTATATTTATCAATAAGTTTTATTTATTTATATGAATAGACATCTGAATTATCATACACTTAAGACGTGAATAATGATGTAATGAATTATAATCCCACAATGTAAAATTGAAATTTTCACCTTACGTGAAGCTAATCTCATCTTTGATTTTTCTTTACGTCTCTATTAATCTCATCTTGGATTTTTCTTTACGTCTCTATTTCTTTGTCTCTATTAGCATGCATTCTTTCCTTAATCCAACGTACTCGCATAGCTGTATATATATTAGATTGTTATCCAGTTGTATGCTGTAAATTCGATTCAGTTGATATTTTGGGCGCTAGTCAAATCTCGTGGCTTGATATTTTGTACATAGGCGATCGTTGAATTTCCTTATAATGCACATTTGAGCTTCAATCCATTGTCCGTCCTTCAATAGAATCTAAAATGCTTAGCATCACTCTTCTTTTTGGTGTTACTGTCTGCGCAATTTTATTTAGTTGCTCGCTATGTGTCGATCCGCAGTATGAATATTGTAAAAGTAATCAAACATGCGGCAGCACAAACTTTAGGTTTCCTTTTGGCGTAGGCAGTCGCAGTTGTGGTGTGCCAATGTTTCAGATCGACTGCGTGCAGAACGTACGTCCAGTAATTGGAATAGGGAGCCACAACTACACAATATTAGAGGTTTTCTATCATAATCGGACGTTTAAGCTAACAGATGACAAGAATTTCCAAGATTGCACATTTTCTGATCTGATAGATTCAGCCGAGGAGGCGGGCAATAGAATTTTTAATATGACCAATATGAACAACGCAAGTCTAGAAGTATATATGTGTGATGAGAAATGTTTAACTTATGGATCATTCCCACCAGGATATCTGAATATGTCATGCTCCCCAAGAATGATGAGAGTTCCAGCAGCAACAATGAAATGGGCTTTTCCTGAAGAACAAGAGCAGAGTTGTAGAGACTGTGAAAAAAGTAAGGGATTTTGTGGCTATGGCGTTCCCATTTCAGAAAACTTCGTTTGCTTTTGCCAGGATGGACCTCATTCAAAGAAATGCGCCCAAGGTAATGCTTTTACTTCAAATATCTAGTTTTTTCTTTTTCAGTTTATAGTTTATATCTGTAATGATGCGCCAGTCTTAAATTTCATATATTAAGTAACATATTAAGCTTAAAAAATGTTAGTCAATTTTGAATGTTTAACATTTTTAAATCTAGAAATGTATTCTTAGTGTGATCACACATCTTAAGCAACTTATTAAATCTAGAAAATGCCAATTAATTCTGAATGTTTAATACTTTTTGAATGTAAAAATGTAAGCATGATGTATGTAATTTAAGCCGTTCCATGTTTGAATTTGTGGTATTATAGGCCGAAGTGGTAAAAGAGGAATCGTAATAGGTGTTTCCATTGGATCCGTTGGTTTGGTGATAGCTGCAATAGTTCTTGTAGTTTATTATCGGAATTCAAGGCCTACTTCCGACGTCGAGCAGTTCATTCATGACTATGCTGATGAAATGCCCCGCAGATATTCATATTCTCAATTGAAGAAGATCACCGGTAACTTTTCAGATAAATTGGGGGAAGGCGGTTTCGGTGTGGTTTATAAAGGAAAGCTCTCTAACGGTGATATGGTAGCTGTTAAGATTCTTGACCGGTCGAGACAAAGTGAGAACCAGTTCATGAACGAAGTTGCCACCATCGGAAGAATCCACCATGTTAATTTGGTTCGGCTGATGGGTTATTGCTTCGGAGAACCTCAAAGCGCACTTGTCTATGAGTACATGTTAAATGGGTCTCTGGAGAAGTTTATATTTGCTGGAAAAGGAAAAGAACAGGGGCTCAATTGGGATCAATTGTATTCAATTGCTTTGGGCGCAGCTCGTGGGATTGCATACTTACACCAAGATTGCAACAGACGCATCATCCATTTCGACATTAAGCCTCACAATATATTATTGGACGCCGACTTCACACCCAAAGTAGCTGATTTTGGTCTGGCTAGACTGTGTGGAAAGGGAGATGATCACATATCGATTACCACATTGAGAGGAACGCCAGGATACGCTGCACCAGAGCTTTGGTACAGAAATTTGGGTCCTGTAACGGATAAATCAGATGTTTACAGTTTTGGAATGGTGTTATTGGAAATTGTTGGTGGTAGAAAGAATGTTGAAGAGCAGGTAAGCCGGTCCAGTCAATTTTATTTTCCAGAGTGGATGTTCAAATTGATCGAAAACGGTGAGTTAGAGAAGAGATTAAGAGGAGTAGCAGCAGAGAGATCGTGCAAAGACGTTGAGAAGGTTGCAAAAGTGGGATTGTGGTGCATCCAACACAATTCTATAAATCGACCAGGGATGAGCAGCGTGGTTGAAATGTTAGAAGGAAATGGTGATAATGTGACTACTCCTCCCTCCCCTTTCGATTCCTCCCCTTCACCAGAAGCGCCGTTCCTTTCATCTTCTCTAGAAAAATCGTCTACATCTTAGACTTCAGTGGCACAAGTCATTAAAATAAAGTAACCAGTGAAATGTAAAACACGTGTTTTGAATCTTCAGCCAGATTAGATTGTGCTTTTCTATTATTTGCGCGGAAATTATGGAGAAAGCCATACAAGCTATAAATGTCAAAGGAGGTGTCACTAGTATCATTTAAGTTTTATAGCGTTTTAATTTTGTGATTGCTTGAAAGGAGGTTTTAGTCGTAATAGACTGGCTCATTTTTCAAACACACTATTTCGTGCTGGCTAAACAAATTACTTGCAATCAAGAATAGTCTTTGTACACTTATATGTGTTAATGTTAGATAATGTATTTAGGTTGTATTAATAATCAAAACATAAAAATAATAATATAAAATTAATAGCATTTTAATTTTGTGCTTATTTGAAAAGAGGTTTTAGTTGTAATACATTGGGTTGCTTGTTGCCTAAAGAAAATTACTTGCAATCAAGAAGAGTCTTTGTACAATTATGTCATATGTGTATATATATGTATATAATGTATTTAAGTTATATTAATAATCAAAATTTGGGGGGGAAGGAAGATGATTTTTTTCTCTGCTAGGGTTTGAGGTTGCATGTTCTGTCCTGTGTGTTTCAAACTGCATTTACTGCGGGATGTTTTGTGTTTATTATGGCTCCGGCCAACTTTAGCCCAACAGTTGTTGTTGGTGTTGGATTTGTTGTAACGGAACCTCACGACGCCACGAGCAAACGCCCTCACAAGTTTGTCCCGAAAGTGTTTCACGAGGTATGTCCTCGCCTGATGTTGTACTTCCTATTCAGGATTTTGACAATGCCTGTGACTGGCTTGAAAAATGTACTTTGATAGGATATTTTGTGGGTAGGATCCCTTCTGAAAGCATGCTTCGTGACTGGGTCGCCAAAGCCTAGTCTCCTCATGGAGTTAGGCTTAATGGTGTCCAAAGTCTCACAAAAAAAAATTTTTGTTTCGCTTTTCAAACCCTTCCCATATCGAGGCTATTCTCTCTCATGGTCCGTGGACTGTTAGGTCGTCCCTTTTGGTCTTCCAATGCTGGTCTCGTGATTTTTCTGTTTCAGATGACAAAAAATTGCGAGTTCCAGTCTGGGTTGAGTTCCTTGGTCTTCCTTTGCCTTGTCAGCCCTTCATGCAAACCATTGCTTAGTTTGTTGGCAAAGTTGTCTGCCTCGACCTAGGCCATTTTTTTAATGCTCTCCCTCAAAAGAGGGTATGTGTTGAGGTTGACTTGTCTCGCGACATGAAAGAAACTATTGATATTCAAGTGGGCGATACCACCTTCACCCAGAAGGTGCTTTATCTGAACCTACCCAACACTTGTTACCGATTCCAATCAGTGGATCACAAGATCAAGGATTGTCCCTTGGCAACTCCAAAATTAAAACCCCTTGTTAAGGAATATGGCTCTCGACCAGTGGAGGGAGCCAAGAAGGATGAATGGACCACAGTGGTTCATAAAGGAAAAACCCCTAGGGTTTCGACCCAAAAGACTCCCGTTGGTTCTAGTTCTCAATCGATGAAGGATCCTCCTATGCAGTCTTTGTCCTCCCAGGCGGATCCCACTCCGGTTTCAAACCCTGCTCAATGGGGGAATGCTTCTTCTGAGGGTGTTGCCCGCCCTCCTTGCATGCGCACTCCTCAGGCTGTGTCTACGATTTCTGCTCCACACTCTCTACGTCATTCTCACAGCCCTTCAAGGCATGCTGAGACTGTAGATGGTGGTTCATAAAAATGGCGAGTCGTCTCCAGTGGGGAACGGGATTTTTTATGCAATAGCTTCTCCTCTCTTAGGGACGAAAATGATATGTTAGTTTTGTCATGAATTGCATCTCATAGAATGTTCGAGGTCTCACAGACCTCGCCAGAAAGTATTATGTTCGAGATGTTCATCAACGTATTGTAGGCTTGGATGTTCTTTGCCTCCAGGAAGTTAAAATTGCAGGTTTCATGCTTAATGCTGCATGTCATGTACTTTGGCCAGATAGCCTTGTTTTTCATCCCAACATGAAGCTGGTCGAGGGGGAGTTGTTACTCTCCTTTCACCTTGGTGGTGCTCTGCAGTTATTTCTCATGGGGTTGATCCCATGCAGCGCATTGTTTGGGTTTTGCTTTCTATTGATAATCATTCCGTTGGGATCGTTAATGTTTATGCTCCCAATGATTCGATTGAAAGATCATACCTCTAGCAATGGATCGCGGATAATCTTCCACTTGCCATTTGGGTCATGTGTGGGGACTTCAATATGGTCGAGGTGGCTTCTGATAAGGATGGTTTTTTGCCTTTCTATTGGATAGTTGGAGAGCGGGAAGCCTAGTACTATATGCGCAATAAATTGGGTCTTTTCGACTCCAACACCAACCATCGCCGTCCTGGTCAGGTCTGGCACACTTGGTCTAATTTCAGAGCTGGCTCTGACATAATTCTTAAAAGGCTTGATTGTGCTATGATATCTGTGCAATCTTTTTTCTCTTTTTTCTGAAGATCTTGATTTGCGCGTCACTCCTCTTGTTGATGTGACGTTGTCAGACCACTTCCCCATAAAGTTTAGTATTGAATGGTAGACAGTTAGGAAGTGTCCTTCCAAAACACAATTCTACCTCAACACATTTCTTCTGCACCATCAGTCCACGATGGCCCACATTCAAAGAGTGTGGAATCTTGAGCCAAGGCCCCATCATCACACTGGTTGGATTGAGTGGTGGCATGACGCCATTTCCCGCTCTGCAAGGTTTCTACGCATTTATGGTAGACTACTTGCCATCTTCCATAGGCGGTCATATGATGTGACCACCAAAGCTCTATGTGCCGCCACAAAAGATTTGGCTTTGAATCCCTTTGATTCTACCCTGCAACTCCGTTTAGCCCAGCTCAGACATCAGAAGCAAGTTGTTGATAGTCACTCTGCTAGAGGAGCTCAAATCAAAGCCAGATTACATTGGCTTAAGGTGGGCGATAGGGCTTCTAAGGAATTCTTCCTGGCTCTACGTGCCCTTCATACCTCTATTGGGATTAAGAAAATAAAAGAGGGATAGGCTCTGCTCACCAAACTACCTGACATATTGCAAGCCTTTGTCCGTCATTATGAGAAGGTGTTCACAGCGTAGGGAGATTCTCTGGCCAGAACCCAAGCCTTACAAGATTGCCTAGTTGTTGTTCCCAAACGACTCTCTGACTCGCAATAGGCCTTTTGTGATCTCTTACTAACCATTGATGATCTCAAAGAAGCCACTTTTTCTATGGCAAATGACAAAGCCTCGGGTTGTGATGGCTTCCCCTGTGAATTCTACAAAGCTCTTTGGCCTTGTGTTGGTCCTGACCTTCATAAGGTCTATCTGGAAGCTTTTCATTCCCGCTCCTTGGGAAAAATGATTAATCAGGGTAACATCAAGTTTATCCCTAAGGCTGGGGAACCAGAGGACATTTGCAATTGGTGGCCTATCACCTTGCTTAATGTCTCTTATAAGATCATTACCAAAGCTTTGGCCCTTAAGATTAGGCATCTCCTACCGCTTATTGTCTGCTCAAAACAAACTAGCTTTATTAAATCCAAGTTTATTTTGGACAATATTATTGTTGTTTGGGAAGGTATAGATTGGGCCAGACGCTTTCAACAACAAGCAATCTTTCTTAAGATTCACTTTGCTAAAGTGTATGATCGCATTGAATGGCCTTTTATCTTGTCTATGCTCAAAGCCCTAAGTTTTGGTCCCCGGTTCATCCAGTATGTGCAGATGCTATTCGGGGATGCCTCGGCTTTCATTACCGTTAATGGTCGACAGTCTGAGGCTTTTGGCCTTTTCAGATTCATTCACCAGGGGTGCCCTCTGGCTTCTGCTTTATGTGTTCTTGCAGCAGAAGGGTTTGGATACTTACTTGCTAATGCTATCATTGTTGGGCATGTCTATGGTATCTCCCTACCTAAGTCACCTTCCCATCTTGTCAATGACCACTTTGTTGATGATTCCTTTCTCTCTCATTGAGGATGAAGATAATGTGCAATCTTCTCTTCAGTGTCTTAACACTTTTTGCTTGGCTTCTAGTTCAACCATTCAGTGGCACAAGACGCAATGTTACAGACAGTCCTTTCTTTCTGCTCCACCTTGGATCCTTCAGTATGACTGGAAATGGCTTCAGCATGGTAAAATATTTCACTTTTTGGGAATTTCTTTTGCCTTCCAAGCTTCGCCTTCGGATCTCTAGCAGGCGGTCTTAGACAGAATCGAGAAAAAGCTTGCCTACTGGATCACCAAGCCTCTCTCTTTGGCTGGTAAATTCCAAGTCTGTTCCAAAGTGTTGGCCACCACCCATGTTTACTATTCTTCATGTTAGGCTCCTTCAAAGGCCTCTTACATGAAGTTGAAAAGACTTATGCGGGCCTTTCTTTGGGCCTTTGAGTCTAACCATCATGGTTTTCACAGGGTTGCTTGGGAGTACTGCTATCTCCCCAAGGAATCTAGAGGACTCAGCCTTATTTCCATCCAAAACCAAGGGTTGGCCTTATGTGCTAAATGGGTTATCAAAGCCTTATCTAGAGACAAGGCTTGGAAAATTATTCTCCAACATTGCATTTCTTTAGGCTTTCCTTCTAAAAGGATAGCCTGGAAGGGTATAGGCTTGCAAACCTTGCTCACCATGATAGGCCCTATTCAGATACAGGGTACTTTTGTTGTCAAAAGTATCTGGCATGCTTGGGAAGCTATCAAGCCTTGGCTGCGGTGGGCCGACGATGGCTTTCGGGATGACTTATCCATGAATCAACACAACCTCTTATGGTCCCCTCTTTTTTAGGTGCAAGGGTTACCTTTGGCCAAAATTCAAGGTGTCAGTTCTCTGTGCTTTTACAAGTGTGACATTCATAACCCTAAGGATCTTTTTTCTAGATCTACTATGAGCCTCCAGTCTTGGGATGATCTCCAGGTCTAGTTTCGCCTGTCTCCACCAGATCGATAGACTTATGACCTTCTGGTTTTTTCCCTTCCCTCAAATTTGCTTCATAAGCTTGGTATTTGGTCTGTTAGACCTTAGTGGAAAGACTGGAAGTGGTATCCTTGGACTCCTTTTACCAACTACAAACCCAAAATGGGTTATCTCTGGTTGCTTCCTCACTTGCCTATGGCTCATACTCTCAACCAGCAGTGGCACTTGCAGTCTTCCCAGACTTCCTGGAGATTCCGATTTTTGGTTGTCTGGTCTGCCATCACCGAGCCTAAGATTGCCCACTTTTCTTTGTGTGTTCTCTTTCAAGGTCTTCCTTTGGGTTCTAGACTCAAGCATTTGGGAGTGCCTAACCCTCGATGCCCTTTTTGTGGTCACCAAGAAAATTTTATGCACATCTTTTGATTTTGTACAAGAGCTCAACAATATTGGAGTTGGATTCATGACTTTTTTTGGCCTTTTCAGCCTGACCAATTTTCCTGGCACATGGCTCTTCTAGGTGATTCGCCTAGAATCCCCTATAAGTTCTCCCAAATATGGCATGCTTTCAGAATGGAGATCATTTTCACTCTTTGGAAGGATAGAAATGTTGTTATTTTTTCTCACAGCTGCTTGGATATTAATGTTTCGCTTTATGCTAAAGCTTCCCTTTGTAACAATGTATTAATGCAAATTCAGGTTCAAGCTGACAAGTAGCCCTTGCGATGGCCCACCTTCAGGAGCTTCTTCAACACTGGGGTAATGCCCCTTGTGTGATTGCTCGAGTACCACCGAACTCTGTCTCTATCGACCGTACTCTGCCCTATGGCCACCAGCACGATCGCAGCTCATCTTCTCGCCACTCTCAGACCCCGCTGTCCCAGCCTCCCCGCCGCCCCTCGGGTGGGAGAGATGTTGCTTGGCACCACCGCTCGGCTTCCCCGCCGCGGCATGGCTCCAACTTGGGGTGGCCCTCTGATGTTCCTATGGCCTTTGCTCCTCCTGCTACTGATTCTTGGTGGCCCTCTGCCACCACCTTCAAGTTTCCTCGCCTGGCTTTAGCGATCTCGTCTCCCAGGTAGGAGGAAGGAGAAATTGAAAGAGATCCTAAAGATGGGTGGTCTGTACCAAACTCAACTCCTGGTCCCGCTGATGTATGAGGCAAAAAAGATGACCTTGATCCTCCTCCCTCAGCTGCTACTGCTTTGGCTACCTAATGAAGTTTTTCGATGAATAGCTTGTTGTTGTTTTTTGTTTTCGTCCTCTAGTCGAGTGACTCTCGTGGGGTGATCTTGTATCCCCCAGCCTTTTTCTGTGAATATATACTTTAATATTTCTTATTAATAGAGAAGACCTATTCATAAAAAAAAACATAAAAATAATAATATAAAATTAAGTATATTTTTACGGAAGAATATATGATACTAAAGAATGATTTGTAATGGGAAATATACAAATTACATTTTCAAGGTAGTAAGCAATTGAGCAATTTCAAAGACTATTAACATATTTTGCATTGTCATCGTTGTATTTGACTTGTTCTTTGATCATTAAGACTAGATTGATTGTTTGTAATGATAGATTAAAGCACATAATTTGGAATTTGATCCCCAAAGGAAGAACGAAATGGAAAAACAAATCAAATAGTGAAACTTTCAAATATGTTTGATAATAATGTAGTGGAAGGTGTTAGTTCCTACATTGTGTGTACAAAATAAGGTGAGAAAGGGTTTCTTTTGTGGACTGGAAATATTAGAAGATGATAGGTAGGGAGGTTTTAATGAAGGACCAAAGTATTCAAGCATGCAAGTAGAATCAAAAGTAGATTTGGATGGACTCAAGCTTAGCACATTAGGGATAGAATGGGATAAGTAAAGGAACATGAAATATTTCAAGAAATAGGGACTTTTGCATGGAGAAGCTTCCATGTAGTGAATTGGAAGTATGAGTTTGCATTCAATTGACAAATCTAAAGATCGGGCTTGTTCCATTTAACCTACTTGAATAATTTACACCCAAATTTAGATGATGTGCAAGGGATAAGACAGGTAGAAGGTTTTTGTAAACCAACTTAAAAGGGAATATTTGGATGCTATATCTATTAGGTTATCTCCAATCTTTTAGGAAATTAGAATGTTAGTAAGTAGAAAGTATGACTAAGAAGTTGGGAGGGACAAGCTTCTAGAGTCCAAGCATAAATAGCTTACAATTGTAGCTAACAATGAATCAAAATCAAAATTGGATGCCATGATTTCTAATTGAAACTTGTTAAATCCCATATACTCAAAAAAGAAAGATGTATTTTCAAAACTTAAAACAACACCCTATATTTGTCCATCTAATTGGATCGCCAAGTTTCACTAGATAGAAGTGGCAAGTCTAAGTCCATGGTTATAAGACTAATTGAACCATGACAATTTGGATGAGAGAAACTTAGGGAAGCATACTAGTAGTCGTTATAGCTAACTTTGTGCACCCATAGATCCTAAACAATACATCACATTTTGATGATTTTTTTTGTTGTCTTGGTATGCAAATTAACTACTTATAGATATTGTTTTGGCTTCTGGGTGGTAATGAAAAACGTCGTGGGATCAGTTATGCATGCAAGGATCAAAAAGTGGTCATTTCAAACTGTCACCCGATACATACTTAAATATGCCCCAATAACTGTGTGCTACAACCACCTCAAAAATTGAAAATACTTACGCAAAAATGCCCTAATAGTCATGCACTATGGGTACCAATAAAGTTGTACAACTCCTCCAATTAAAGTTTACAAATTCTCAAGCTACTAGGGGTACAAGTGGGCATCTATTGGTACATGTGAAATTTATTAATAGGATTTTAGTTATCATTTTTTTAGTTTATTTAAAGTTAGTAATTGAAGAGTTGGGTGAGCAAGTAGTGAACGCTAATTGAAACATGGGAAAAAACTGGTGCGTGTGCCCTACCACAAGTTCCAAATGTTTTTGAAACTAGATAACCCATGGGTTTGAAAAGTAGAGCTAACTAATGAAATGGAAAATGTGTTTTAAAACTTTAGCCAAATTAGATTGTATTTTCCATTATTTGAATGAAAATTATTGAGAAAGCTAGACAATATACAAATGACAATGAAGGAGTCACCAACATCATTAAAGTTTATGTTCTTGATTTTAACTAAATCACATTAAAAAAATTTGCATGCAAAGTTTTGGTTGCACTAAATGGGCTCAATTTTCTAAGAAACTATTGCATGCAATTAAATAATTAGTTGCAATCAAAATTTCTCTAACCACATGGAAAAATGTTATTCATTATTAAGAAATCATCTTCATGTGAATTAAAAAATTAGAAGTGTCAATTTTTTTAAAATAACTTTTTGCCTTGAATTATTTAATAAAGATTGTCATATTTTTTAATGTATTGTATGTTGAATGAGGGTTGAGTAATATTATAGTTGCATCAAGAATAATATTATTTTTACAACTATATCATATATATACTTAGCTTGACTTTATTTAAGTATGATCAAGTAGATGTATAAATAATTGGATTAACAAAAAAAAAAAAAAAAAAAAGTAAAATCAAACATATTTTTGGTGAAAAATATCTAATTGTAAATAATGATTTATAATGAGAGTTATAGAAATTACATTCTAGAGACTTTAACTAATTGGACAATCTCAAGAATTATATTATCGTGTTTCCCTTCTATTTCTATAATTATGATTATAGACTACTGACTTTTTTTTATGAGTTGTTATTTGATCATTGAGGCTAGATTAATCATTTGTGGTAATAGGTTAAAGAAAACAGTTTTAATTTGAATCTCCAAAGGAAAAGTGAAATGGAAAAAGAAACCAAATAGTGGAACTTCCAAATATGGACCTGATAATACAATGGTGGAAGTTTCTAGTTCCTATATTATGAGTTGTGGAGGGGTTAAGAAGAGTTGTTTTTCAGGACCAATAAAATTACAAGATGGTACCTATAGAGATCCTAAGGAAGTACCAAAGAATGCAAGAAAAACCAAAGTAGTGTTAGATGGACTCAAACTTGGCATGTAAGAATTAGGATGGGGTAGCTAAACGAACATGATGCATTTACCAACAATGACTTTTGTATGGAGAATCTTTCATGTTGTGAATTAGGAGCTTGAGCTTACATTGGATTGGAAATTTTAAAGACTAAGGTCATTCCATTCAATGTAATCAAATAAATTACACCTACCAATTGAATTTAGATGTTATGCAAGGGGTAAGGCAAGTAACAGATTTGTGTAAACCAACCTAAGAAGGAAAGTTTGGATGCTATGTCTATTAGGTGATCTCTAAGACTTGAGGAAATTGGAATGGTAGTAAGTGGAAAGAATGATTGGGAGGTTGGGAGGGACAAGCTTCTAGAGTTCAATCATACGTAGATTTCCTTTATAGATAAGGTTGAATCAAACTTTGAGTTGGCTCCGTGATTTCCAATTGACACTCGTAAAATCCCATATGCCTCAAAAAATTGTATGCCTTTTTAAAATTTAAGATAACACCTTATGGTTTTTCATTTAGTTGGATCATTAGATTTTTCTCGATAGAGGAAGTAGAAAAGTTAAGTCCATGTCTCTAAGAATAATCAAACCATGACACTTGGATGAGGTGAACTACTTAGAGATCCAATTTTTGTTTAATGGGGCTAACATAAAAGTTTCAAAAAGGGAGGCTATCTAGATTTTGTCATTTTAAAAAAGTGTACCATAGATTGCTTACAATTGTATTTTTCATAAACAAATAGACCATTTATCCATGGAGCATCTCTCTCCAAATAAGTCATTAATCGCCATTAATCTATTTGGCTATAAAATAGATCCGCTAGGTGTACAAGGAACAATGATATCCAAGCTTCCTTTTTCCTTATAAAGGATGACAATGCTAAGATGTGGTAGGAATGCCTTTCTAACCACCTTATTTGGTCCACAATTAATTTCGGCATTGGTAATACCAAATGGGATATTGAGGTGTCTATAAATTGTATTATGTTTCACCTATTTCCATTCTTTAGGAGTTCATTATGGATGGGGGCCAAATTGTGTCATTGAGAATTTGTTTTGTCCATTGTTGATTGAGAACTTGAGACCATATAGTAACTTAAGTATAGAATATCTAAGTATTTCTCACCTCTTAAATTTTTTTTGAATGCAAATTATGTTATCATCAACAATGTGTCAATTAAGGCTCTTAGTATTACCATTAGTAAGTTTCAAGATTGAGATGTTCTCTTTTCTATAAATATATGTTGAATATTTATTTGAAAAAAAAAAGTGGAGACCTTATCACCATATTTTATCCACTAGAGTCAAGCTTGCATTTAAATACCTTTTACCTTATAACAAACTAGCCTCCAAAGAAAATTTTCTATGTGAGAAATCAATTATCAAAGGGGTATACTAAGAGTGTTGTTGTTCAATAGGTGTCTTTCATTTCCAAGTTGTCCTTTAAGAAGCTTATTGGTAATTTGATATTTAGCCACAATTCTATATCCATAATCATGAAGAAAAATAGTATATCAAGTGATGGAACCTATCATGTTGAGTTTTCAGTTCAATGTTCAAAGTAGCTAAAAGGCCATCAATGCAATCTTGGAATTGAAAATATTTTATATTCAACCTAAAGGGAATCTCATTAGGCAAATTGAAGGCTCTAAAGAAGGATAAAGTGATGAATATTTGGGATGTGATTTGAAAGGGGAGGTCAAGTTGAACTAAGTACAATCATATGATATTATTTTATATTAGTTTAATTAATTTCTTAAGAAGTGATGTACTTTATTATGATGATGTGGTGGAATATGACTTGTCACAATTCAAAAAATTGGAACTTTAACCTTAATTCAGAGGCATTCTCACCTTATATTTTTGGGGTCTCATTTCATATGGATTCCTTTCTTTATGTCATATACTTCCATTTCTAAAATATTTTCACTTTGATTCAATTGACATATCAGTATTTATCCTATGCGATTGACTAATGGCATTTGGTAGTTACAATAGAATACTTGTATATGACTTAGCATTTGTCGACCTGTATGTTTTTTAATGTTTAAGTATCTAAACTACGTTATTTTAGAAAATAAATATATTACACTAATTCATAAAAAATATGTGGAACAAGATTACAACTAGATTTTTTGAGATGAAGTTTGAAATAGGAAAATCCAAACAATAATATTTTTTCCTAGCCATCTAATAGGCCACAAATATGACAATAATTGACTCTTTTCGTGTAACGACTTCATCTGCATTTTATTCTTCATCGATTTGTATTACATTCTTCATAACAAGAGATAAACTTGTATAAGAAAGAAGGTGACACGCACGTGACAATACCAAAAAAAAAATTGATATAATGCTTAATAAAAAATAATAATAAATAGACAACTTTCAAGACAATCTTATTACATTACATCTAAATTTATAATAAAAAATAAAATAAAAGAAATCATAAACATCATAACTCAATAAACTATTTTAAAAAAACTTGAATATTTTTTTAATAAGAAATCATACACGTCAAAATACTTTTTTACAAAAAATCTTGCTCCAAATACTAAATACAATGTTCACTCTACAACATCTCATGCAATTTGGTTAGCTTACATATGGTAGGGTTGGTACGATGGTTATTAAGAAGAGCCCAAAGTCAAATCAAATGGCTTAATATCTTACCCTACCTACATACTTTCTAGAGGGATTATTTGCACCCCTCCCATAATTAAGTCGATAGGCTTTTAGTGGGGGCTTTTGCCCGCCGAAGTGTAAGAAATTCCGACGAGCATTAATTTTCGATGCCCGACAGACTTTTCCCGGTGAGCGAGACGTGTTCACAGTGGGGGCAAATGGGCAATTCGATTTTGCCTTAGATTGTGACGTGTGTGTTGCACGAATCTCGGAGAAGTAGCAAACAGTAAATGAATAGCAATGGAAACCAGTTAACCCTAATCTATCATTTCCTTGTGTTTTGTTTTTCGGTCCTCATTTTTCCATGAATTGCTTTTTATTTGCAAGTTTTTCGGCTTCTTAGGGTGTACGAATGATGATGGATACAAAATAAAAATCGATTAGCCCTAATCTGTCATTTTCTTGTGTTTGTTTTTTGGTCCTCATTTTCCCGTGATTTTTTTTTGCTCTGCAAGTTTTCGGTTGATTTGTTGTGCAAGTTTTCCATTGATTTGTTTTGCAAGTTTCTGATTGATTTGTTTTGCAAGTTTTCAGTTGATTAGAGTTTACGAATGGTAAGTGATGTGTAATGAAAACTGGTTAACCCTAATCTATCAATGTCTTCTGTTTTGTTTTCCGGTCCTCATTTTCTTGTGAATTATTTTGGGTTTGTAACATTTTGTTTGATTACGGTTTAAATAAAAACTGATTAACCCTAATCTATCATTTTCTTATGTTTTGTTTTCTAGTCCTCATTTTCCCGTGAATTGTTTTTGCGCTACATGTTTTTGATTTATTAGGGTTTACTTTGCTCGATTTCTTGGGTTCATTTAGCTTTTGTTCTTTGACTGCAAGTGCATTTGGTGAATGCATTAGACCCCAGGTTTGTTGGCTTGATTAAGGTTACATTCTTCAGTTGTGAGTGTATTTGGTGAATGCATTACACCGGTTGCAGGTGAGTTTTTTTACTGGTTAGTCCTAATCTGCAATTTTCTTCTCTTTTGTTTCTCGGTCCTAATTTTTTCGTGAATTGGTTTTTCTCTACAGGTTTCTGGTTAATTAGGGTTTACTTTGTGCAGTTTCTTTCCTTCATTGAGGTTTCATTCTTTGGCTGGGAGTGCTTCTGGTGAATACATTAGAGCGGTTGGAGGTGAGATTTTTTAATTCATTAACCCTAAATTGTTTTTTCTTCGTAAGTGGTTTTACAGTTTGTAATTTTAAGAATCTAACAGGTCACTTCAATTTTTGTTTGTTTTCCTTTGTTTATTAGGGTTTCATGCTAGTTGAGGTGCGATATTTTAACCCCCATTAACAAGGTTTGTGAAAGTCGGTGGCAGACGAAGTGGAAGTGGCAAGAGACATTCCCAGGTAAGTTTTCAAACTTATATATTTTGTAAGTTAATTGTAAAGTGTTTTGCAATGAATGTTGCAGTATTTACAAAATCACCTTGTTTTCATTAGGCTATAACCTCTAGACCTGATTTCTATAAACAATCTCCTACCATAGTAGTCATTTCAATTTTGATTTAAGAAGAGGCGAATTATACATAATTATGCCCCTTAGTTGGGAATTGATTTCATTGCTTTAGATGTTCTTAATACTTTCATAACATCCCTTTATATATATACTGGTTACATGTATTTCTTTTAGTATCTGTGAGATACCATAGTAGTTGAGTCAATATTCATATAGCTTTGTATGTTAAGTGTAAAGTCCGTTATTGCAATGAATGTGCAAGTATTTACAAAATTAACAATAAACAAAACACAACCAACAATTAAGATTCTAAGACAAACACAATACGGTAAAGTAAGTGGCCATTACAAAACAACCACCTTGTTTTCTTTAGGTTATAACTTGTAGACTTGATTTGTTACCTGAACTTTTTTAATATCTCTGTGATACCATAGTCGCCTCAATATTGTTTTAAGAAGAGGCCAATAATTGATAATTATGCACCTTATGTTTATTATGGTTTCATTTCCTATTGGTTGAGTTTAACTGTCTTTGAAGTGAATTTGTTGAATGCAATAGAGTTTGTTGAGGTGTGTTATTTAGACCGCCTACAACAGGTGCATTAGACCTCCTTGAGGTGCACTATTTTGACCACCTAGAAGAGGTTTCTACCTTGCAACTTTCCGATTGATTATGTTTTACTTTGGTGGTTGTCATGAGCAGTGAATTAGTCCTTTTTGCATTATTTAACAATATTTTGTTTTACTTTGGTGGTTGTCGTGAGCAGTGAATTAGTCCTTTTTGCATTCTTTAACAATGTTTTGTTTTACTTTGGCATTAGCCACCTTTTTCTCCTGTATTAAGTTTTTTAATGATGTATTTTCACTTGTTGGTTGTCACAGAATAGTGAAACAATAATTGAATCAAAATTTTACAATGAATAGAGGGATGCAAGAAAGAGAGGACATTAACAGTGTTGTGAGGAAGCTTTTAGAAGAGAGCAACACAATAAAGCAGAACCTCTCAACTTGAACGTAGAATGGTCAAGCAGTCAAGAACCCCTCCTCCTATTGTTGCCACTCCTCCACCATTCCTAGTATGGGCAATGATGATTATAGTATTAACAAACTCAAACTCTACCCTCTTCCTATACCGACTCTCGAACAGTTAATTGATCCACTAGGTGTTTTTGAGCTAGGAGTTAAGATTTGTTTAGTGGAATGATAATCAAGATGGATGGGTTGCATGGGTAGATATTGATTAGAGTTAATTACACAATGTTTCAAGGGTTTAGTTCTTATTTTGATATTTGAAGTAATCTCCATACTCTTCATACTCGATTCTTATGTGTAGAACTCATAAATCGGTACTATGATTTTTTGTCTTGGTGTACCTATTACAAGTAACATAAAATAAATATCCACACAGCACTGTGTTGTTTCAGTTTTTCTTTACTTTACTCTGTTTTGGGTTTCCTTCTGCCCCATTCTGATGAACACATAAATGCATACATATGAGTACTGAAAATTACAATGGCCCATTACATTGAAAACATTATAAATTGTGTTAAAATTACACTAAGAAAACTTTTGTAATCAGTCAAAATAGCTTGCTATGAAACCTCAGATGCAATTAACAAAGTTCTTTATTCTATTTCGGAAGATATATCATCTGATTGAGAAGCAAAAATGTCATTGATCATTGAGATTTTTGTTGAGCTATTTTAATTAGAAGCTTTTGCACCAAATTAAAAGATTAAACCATGACTTTGTGTTGATTTTTCTATGTATTGTGATGTTATGCACATTTTACAGTTATCTGATGACACACACATATCTCTGTTACAGTATGTTGTTTTTACCATTTAGTTTTACCAGTGTGGTGATTTTGGTTTTCAAGCATTTTTTACCTTTCTATTTTGCCTATGGTTGCACCTTTACTATATTAGTCTAATTTTTTTTTTTGATTAATTATTTAAATAAGCTTTGAACAATAAGAATGTTTTATAATTGAAATAATTTAAATTTAATACAACTATCTTAATATGTATAAAAAAATGTTAACTCAAAATTACAATTGAAATCTAGCAGTTCGATCAGAGAACATATCTCCTTGAAATATTGAGTACGAGTTTAGGTCTTCCTTAGAATCTTTCACTAGTCTATAACTTGTATTGACTTTTCTCAACCTTTATAATTAACCAGGCATAAATTGTAAGTATCCATTGACAGATGGTGATTTGAGATTAAAATGAGAATGTGACCCATTTCAGTGCCCTTCATATACATGCGAGATATAGAAATCAGATAATATCTCCACCAACATTCCGATACCACTCTCAATGAGTTTGTAATTAAGGTGATTATTAAAAAGAAATGGGTGTCAGCAAATTTGTTGTTCTTTGTTGTCCATTCCTCATTTCTAGTGCATTGTTTTTGGTGTGCAAGTTTTCAAGCCATTAAGGTTTAGTTTGGTGGTTGTCCTTGGCACAGATTTTCTGAATCCATTATGTCGTTATATGCCTTCTAATAAGGAAATTTTCAACCTCGTACTAGGATCATATAGATATGAGATGATATCTATATCAACGTTCTGATACACCTCCCAATGAGATTGTAATTAAGGCGATTATTAAAAGAAATGAGTGACTGCAAATTTGTTGGTCTTTCATTTCCATCCCTCATTTTCGTGTGCATTGTTTTTGGTGTGCAAGTTTTTTATTCATTAGGGTTTAGTTAGGTGCTTATCCTCGACACAAAATTTATCAATCCATTATGTTGTTCTATGTATTCTAATAGGGATATTTGCAACCTCATAATAGGATCAAAATCAACTTTATTTTGCAAGGCAATATACCAATCCAGATGACAACACTTCTTTCCTCACACTAAAACTGAAATCGTTTATGCACTAAAAGTCAGGTAACTCGTGTTTCTCTTACGATGTGCATCTGTCTTCTTTGCAAATGAAATGCCTTATTTTATATAGTTTAATTAAAACGTGCACAAAATTATTTCCATCTCTCTAAGTTATTCATTTCTGCACATGTCTTTATCTGTCAATAGCTTTATTTCAGGACAACCTGTACAATATTACATTTTTAGAAAAAATTAAACATATACTTACAAAAAATTATTAGAGTTTGTTAATAAATGTGTATTCTCATGCATGTTTAGTGTTTCCATTCCTCTCGATTTTAAAGAACTTAATCCAATATGTCGTCTCCATCAACTACCTCTGAATCTCTATAGCAATTTGCAATGGACACTTTGGTAAGCTAATACATTCTACCTTTTCAAAACCCCAACTTTGTCATCATTACTTTCATAATATCCCTCATTCATAATACATTTTAAATTGATTTCATGTGTTTTCTAGCATACACAAATATAGTTAAGCATTCTTTAATTGATGCATTTTTATATCATTGCCACATTCAATGGTTCAAAATTCTTTATATCTTAGTACCCCTTCACATTAAGTCCTCAGTGTTGATATTATCTTTTTGTAGGCACTTGCCCAAGACTGTGCCCCCACCCCATGTGCAATTCAATCTATCAATGTTGGGGATGACCTTCCTTCAGCATTGCTCCAGGTCTTGTCATTTCTGAAAATGTAGGGTGCCAAAGATGACACATACAGAAGTTGTTGTCTGATGCCACATGCATGCAGCTGGCAATTCTACCTTCAAAGTATGCAGATCTGATAGATTCAGATACTCTAAAAATAGGTTCTATAGTTCTCTTGACAAGTTATACTTGCAGATATGTATGGAACACAAGGTAGGAAAGATTCAATGTTTATTAAAATATCCTTCTTTCAATGGTTTCCTGCAACATTTCATAAAACCTTAAACAAAACTATATTCATTTTACAAGACTATTATAATACTTAGTCTATAGATCAAACAAAGTGACTGTCAGTTCTTTGGTAAACCTACATACCTATTCAAAGAACAACAACCAGAATTTTTGGGGCAAGAAACATCTTCATCCTCTAAACGCTCCCTTCAGTTTGTTGTTGCACTACCATCCCTACAAATTGTGACCCCTGATAACATAATCCCTATCAAAATTTTAAATCTCTACCAAAAAAAATGGATGACCAAAGGAAAATTCACTAACAAACGACCAATACGGTCATATAGTACACCTACCAAGAATGGGCAAGTCTTCATCTCTGACATTGTACACACTGAGGGTTGTGAAGTTAGGGTTACATGTTTTGATCAAATAGCTCAACTACATTGTGATCATGTGGAGGTAGGTGCTCACTATGTCATTTCTAAGGGGTCCATAAAGGAGGCAAACACAAAATACAATAAATTAAACAACCATCTAGAGATCTTCCTATCTAATGCTTCAATATTGAAACATTGTACTCCTGATGTTGATCATGCTCAGACCCACTCCCCTTTCATCCCAATTAGCGAAGTGTTTCAGCTGACTAATAATACATTGGTTGACATCATTGGTGTTGTTGTATATGTTGGAGATGTCATCGCAATCCATAGGAAGGATGGTAGTAAAACAAAGAAGCGAATTGTTAAAATTAATGATCTGTTTGGTTCAACAATTGATGTCAATCTGTGGGAGTCAGCATCAAAACAAAGAGGCCATGAATTAAAAAATATGTCAACCCCTGCTGTTGTTCTTATCCTTGTTGTACGCAATGCCCGTGTAGGGTACTTTAATGGGAAGGTTGTCAATATGACATCTGCAACAACATTACATATTAATTCTCCTTTCCCAAAGGCAGAACCCCTCTTGCTAAGAGGACTTCTTCCATTGCATCCTCATGATTTCTCTTCAGGGTTTACTCATATTGATAGAAAATACACTAGGATGACTATTGCATCAATCCGTGAAGGCATGAGTGTAAAACCATAAACAATTCAAACCACTATACTTGTTGTTCTAAGATTTGTGAACGTAACAGATAATGATTTCTATTACACATCTTCTCTACTGAAAGTTAATGGTAAACCTTATAAAAAAAATGAACTCAACAAGTTGACGATTCATGGTTCTGTCCTAGATGTCAAATGAGCATGGAAGAATGCAATTACAATTACCTTTTACCAATGAAACTACAAGATGCACCAAGAACTGTTTGGGCAACTGCTTTTGATGAAGTGGAAACATATTTGATAAAACAAAACTGCAAAAGAACTTTACATACTACAAAATGATGCCACCACAACACAAACACCTTGTGTTGTCATTAATATAGTTGTTTCACATCGCTACAAGTTCACTCTGTTGGTTTCTACCGACACATACAATTCTAAACCTAAGATGAAGGTTATAATTAACAAGATCTGCGATGTTGATTATAAAGCTAAGTGTGATGCTTCACTTGCAGAGATTGCTCGCCTCTCAGCACATCCTTAGCCCTATACTACACCTCTTGCCTATTTACAATACTTTCGCTTCATACAACACTTTTACATTTCCAATTTTACATATTTTATATATGTATAATCCTAAAGTTATCTGAACATTTGAATATTTGTATAAGCTTGTCGCTATTCCTTTCAATCCTATGTTGTCTGCACCTTTGTTTATATGTTTCCATAATTGTATGTGCATGTATGTTTGGTTTCTCTTTCTCTAAATGGTCTTGTACCTATATATATTTCTTACATTTATAAATACTTGCTCCTATGTCAGTATATTTTACTCTATCTAACAAATCTGAAACCCCCATGCTAGTATTGTCACCCTATCGTACGTGCAATAAATAATTGAATGTTATTTCTTTACAAATGATTTCCTTTTGTCATGCTTATTAGTTTTACACTTCATATTACAATTTAAATTAGTTCATTTATGTACACTTATTGTAATAGAAAAAGGCTTTCACTTCTTTATTAAATAAGTAACTTCTTTATATCAATGTCTCCAATAAGAATTTCAAGAGTATGCATCTATGC